>NC_088422.1:12737502-12825002 GCF_034236695.1 Oncorhynchus nerka | reverse complement strand
AAGTAGGCAAGTCAGTTAAGAACAAATTTTTACTTTCAATGATGGCCTAGGAACAGTGAGTTAACTGCCTTGTTCAGGGGAAGAACGACAAATTTTTACCTTGTCAGCTCAGGGATTTGATCTTGCAAACCTTCTGGTTACAAGTCCAACGCTCTAACAACTAGGCTACCTGCCGCCCCTATTATTTTAACTTACAAAAAAATGTGCTTTTCTTTTAAAAACAAGGACATTTCTAAGTGACCTCAAACTTTTGAACGGTAGTGTATGTTATTGAAATAAAATGTGCTCCTCTGTGACATTATTCATTTGCCAATTATGTAAACTACCGTTTCAATACATTTGCATTTTAGATAGATGGGGAGCATTTTTACATGCTGTACTTAGTAGGGACACAGTCAAAGATAAGCATTGTCATTCAAGTCACTTGTGTGCCTGTGTGTGTGGGTACGTGTGTGTGTGTGCATGTGTGTTTGCAGTTAATTTTGTTTCCTGCAATACCTCAAATCAAACCTCTGAAATACAACACCGTAAATCAGGGTTGTCAAACTCATTCCACAGAGAGCCGAGTGTCTGCATGTTTTTGTTTTTTTCCTTTCAATTAAGCCCTAGACAACCAGGTGAGGGGATTATCCTTACTAATGAGTGACCTTAATTCATCAATCAGGTACAAGGGAGGAGTAAAAACCCGTGATAGATGAGTTTAACACGTGATGTAAGTGACAGAGTCCACCAGTTAACCTTTACTATTTAATAGCGGATGTGATAAATAATTTCCTTTATCTGGACAGCATAATATAATTACAGCAAAGTACTTACACTCTGCTACAAAACATGTTCATATTTCTTAGAATTACTTTGACAGGCTAATACAACTGTCACTCTGTGGCACCGTTATCTGGCCAATATCGCCCTCTAGTGTTGGAGGATCATTCACACAACTGCAGAGAATCAGGGTTGGATCTCAATTGTTATTTTTTTTATTCCTCATGTCCTCTCCTCGCATTGTTCCCCCCCCCCCCCCCTGACCTCTTCTAATGCGTTTAGAGAAGGATGCAAGGAATCAAGGAAACGTAATTAAGATTCAACCGTCAGATCATCATGGAATGTGAAGGACACGAATCATGCTCAGTGGATTCCTTTGAATAGAAACAACCATCTTTTAGTTTAGCCGTATATATACAGTGCCTAGTGAAATGTCCATCAATGACTCCCAACTAAATTTACTGAGCTTGAGCAATTTTGACAAAAACATTGGATATATGTTGCTCTAAGAGTTGGTAGAAGCTTCTTCAAAACGACTCACAGATGTAATGGCTGCCAAATGTGCTTCCACCAAGATTGAACTCTGGGGTTTGAAGATATATGCAATCGAGACATCATCTTTTTAAATCTTTTTTATTCATGTTTTATTAACTTGGAACATTTTCTATAATTTATCTTTCACTTTGAAAATGTTGAGTAGGTTGTGGAGATCAGTAATTTATTTCCTTTTGAGATTTAACACAGTGAAATCTGAAGACTGTGCAAGGGGTGTGCAGACTTTCACTAGCGGCTGTATATGGCTCTGAGTCTAAGCTACTTACTCCAACCTGAAGAAAATGTGATGCGGTCCACTCTGAATGTGATTTCCTGTTCCTGTATACACCTACAGACAAAACCAAAGATCTGTTCTCAATTAGTGTGTGTGTGCGTGTGTGTTCGTCCGTGTGTGGGTGTATGTCAGGATCCTGGAGCTGCAGCAGAACGGGGACATGGACATCCTGAAGCTGAAGTGGTGGCCCCGGGACAGCCCATGTGACCTGTACTCAGCGGTGCACACCAAACACCGCGGCAGCGCCCTGGACATCCACAGCTTCGCCGGCGTGTTCTGCGTGCTAGCGGCCGGAGTGGTGCTCTCCTGTGTCATTGCCATGGTGGAGACCTGGTGGACTAGGAGGAAGGGCTCACGAGTCCCCTCCAAGGAGGTGAGGAGCTGGGGGAGGCCGGGTGGTTGTGTTGTGTGGGCTCGGTCTGTAGGTCTGGGTAACACTTGACTTGAACCCTCTGTTTTACGGCTGTGGCTGTATGTCGTGTCTACTGTACATGGTGTCAGCGTCATGATGTCACAGATGTTTGTACATAGTCAGGAGAGCTGTCGTTTACCTTTTTAAACTGTCAGTCAAGTGGTCTGTCCCTTGCTGTGGTGTCCAAGTTATCCACGGCCGGCTGAAATGACGGCTAATAAACAAATGTCTCATTTGGTGTTTGATTAAAATGTCATACAAAGTGAAACTCTGGCACACTCCAGTGTTTTTTCCCTCTTTGCCACTGGAACTACATAAGGTGTGAGAACAAACCACTTCAATTTAACTGACATCTGTTGCTGGGACTGCACATGACATAGGACACGTCCCAAATGACACCCTATTCTCTATATAGTGCACTACTTATGACCAGGGCACATACGGTGTCCTGGTCAAAATTAGTGCACTATATAGGGAATAGGGTGTCATTTGGGCCGCAAACAAACTGTAGTATATGATGTGAGTGGGTTTGGGTGAAGTGTCACCGGTTTCAAGTGTATTTGTAAAATGAATAGGAAGCTATACTGAAATAGAAGGACTAGAATAGGTCAGGGCTAACAAACAGGCACGTTTTTTTCCCTCAAGGCCCTCAAATAATGATCATTCTGCTCAGAAATCCCGATTTCGACAGATCCACTGGGCTAAAGACGGACCAGCCCATATGACGTTGGCCTGAACTGCCTTTAGGGCAGTCCGATTCTAGACAGAGAAATCAATGCAGACTCTCAGAAAACATCTGATATGCAAGCTACACCATAGAGTCAGATACGAAGGCCTATCAGCTTTAAACAGTACTTTACCCAATGTTAATGGCCTCTATTCAATTCAGATGTCCTTGAACATTTGACTGCTACAGCGATGCATAGCATCTCTCTCTCTCTCTCAGCGTTTGGATGACTGTGAAATCCTACACAGCAAAGCGGATATGAAATGTACTAACGAGCTAAGTGTAATGCAATTATGGAAAATAAATATTATCAATGCCCAGTTTAGTGTTAATTAGTCATGTATTAGTTACAATCACAAATGAAATCATGCCATGGAGTGGCACTGAATTAGGATAATGTTATAGCAAATGCATTTAGTAAATATAGCTGCGAGCGCCATGATTGACAGAACGGACACCAGATCAGTTGGATAACGAAGCAAGCCCTCTATAATGTAGGAACGATCTTTCTTTATGTGCAATCAGTGAAAGCATTACCATGTTGATTTAAATCTCACTTGGTGCCATCCACATTAGCATAACAAAATACTTCGATACACTCTCACAGCTGTAACACGCAGACTGTGAAAGCGGCACTTTTCACTACGTTCAGACCACATCATAGGGCAACAATATGTGATTATACAGATATACTTATCACAGTATTTCACATTGTTCGTCTGCATAATTTAAATCTAACATTAATTTGCATGAGAAAAAGTCCACTTGGTCAATAGTTATTGCTCTAGTATCCTATGGGGCCACTGGTGCCAATGACATCTATAGTGCCACCAACTGTTCTGGTGAAGTCATCTAAGGTTGAAGTGACTTTATATTCACACAGCTTCTAAGGACATACTGTATACATAAGCCTCACAATACCACGTGTAGTTTCGCTATGTCCGTCGGTTCAGTTCTGGTAGCCAGCTGTTGTTTGGTCCTGGTGGAATCCTCTAACCCACAGCCCCCTGTGAGCTCCCGGGACTAGAATCAGTCTAGTTTACGCGTTAGCTAGCGTCGTCAATTAGCATTTCGCTAGCTAAGTTGAGTTGTTTTACAAGAAAAGGAGATGACTTAAACCCTGCAGCATGCTAGCAAGCCCTCCTCTGTGACTATGTTAATGAGGTATGTTAGATTTGTCTTTTCATTTTTAGTTAAAAGTCATTGAAGTTGGCTTGTTACTACTGGTTTTAATTCCGAGGTGAGCGAAACTGTCCGCTATGTTGTGTGTTTTGGTAAGGACTCACGGAACGACGTCACGCACCCAAGAAGCCTCAACCAATCACCCGATGAATATTAATGGTCGTGTCCGCTGTGAAACCCTAATAAAGGAAAGTCATTCTGAGAGTGGGGATCAGTTTACTACTAAGATAATAGTTTTACTCCACTGAAATATCAATTTTTAATTTCCCACGTTGAGAGTAATTTATGAAATCCATTATGTTGCAGCAGTGGGCTACTGGTCAGAATTGACCCTAATAGGTTAGTTAATGTTATCTGATTAAAGCAATTTGACAAGTATGAAAAGGTATTAGTTGTGGGTTAGCCATGCAGAGATCCCTCTCAACCCCCCTATCAAGCCACAACCAACCATACACCACCCCCTTCCACCTCCTCTCCTCTCCCTTCTCCTCTCCTCTCCTTTCTCTCCTCTCCTCTCCTCTCCTCTCCTCTCCTGTCCTGTCCTGTCCTGTCCTGTCCTGTCCTGTCCCTCTCCCTCCCTCCCTCCCTCCCTCCTCTCCTCTCCTCTCCTTTCCTCTCCCCTCCTCTCCTCTCCTCTCCTCCCCTCCATCTCCTCTCCTCTCCTTTCTCCTCTCCTCTCCTCTCCTCTCCTCTCCTCTCCTGTCCTCTCCCTTCTCTTCTCTCCTCTCCTCTCCTCTCCTCTCCCTTCTCCTCTCCTCTCCTCCCACCTTCCACACTCCTTCCCTCCCCCTCTTAGCTGGTGTCTGTGTGTTGTGTTCTGACTGGGTCCCAACATCAGAGCCTTGCCCCAGGAAGCAGCGTGCTCAACAGAATGCCCTTTTCATCTCTTCAGCTTGACAATAAGGAAGGCTTTTGATCAGGGCAGCTCTGTTCCCCATCATAGCACCCGTCCCAGCCCTCTACCCTCTACTTACGACCCCATGCACTCACAGCAGCTTTGTGTCAGATTGACCAGTGAGCCTATCTGCCCGTGGTCCTGGACAAAGAAGCCCAGCGTGCACCCTGCCATCTTTATTAACTTTCAATACAGTGACCCTGATTGACTGGTATGTCTGTGACTGGGGTTCAAGGTCTTTGCAATGGAGAACATTGAGAATTCAATGTGATTATCCAATCACTTCATTTAGCACTCAAATAGTCCTATCAGAATTGACACTGTAAAAAAAATATTTATATATATATTTGCATGCCTTTGATTTTAAAGAATCAATTGAGTTTAAAGCTGGAAGTTCGTTGTGATCTGTTGCGAGCCCTCAGTCTCTTTTGAATATTGAACTGATTTGGCATATAATTCACATAGAACTGTATATTGAGTGCTGCATTAAACGTCTTGAAATATACAATCAATGGAATCCAAGGGTTCTAGCAGTGGCCTACTGCTGCCCTGGTCAACGTAGTAGTGACCTCTACACTTCACCCTGCCTGTGGCCCATGTTGGTGCTGGTGACCGTTGTTACGGACCGTGGTTACAGTCGGCGGGGTGTTGGTGGTGAGGTCACATCCTGCTGGGCCCAGTGCAGTGTGTCAAAGTGACCCAGTGTGTCTGTAGGGAGGAGGATATGTCTAGGAGCCATCGGTGTCCTCAATATACTGCGCTACTACCTTTTCCTTATTAGGATTGGTTGTTCCCTCCCCTCCTTAATATAGTTTGTGTCCTCAATGGCACCCTATTTCAATTATAGTGCACTACTTTTGACCAGGACTTGAACCCATAGTGCTCTGGTCAAAAGTAGTGCACTATGTAAGGAATAGGGTGCCATTTTGGACGTGGACATAGTATACATGCTCCCTTGCTCTCTCCCATACAGACAAAAATATATATTATGTAGTATCATGATATCAATCACGTTCGGCTTGTCGCAATTAAGCTAGTGTTCATCTTCGAGGGAAAATACTCCAACCCTCTTCTCAAGATATATCCAATGTATTCAAATGAACTTTGTCCCCTTTGTTGCCTATAATGCATAATGCCTCAATGATTTACAATTCATCTTTTCCTTTATGTTTCACAATCAGAGAAATTAGTCACTTAAATATCCAATAATAATGATAATCATAATAATGTATTATTACGCTCTATGGGAACAAAACATACACACACACACACACACACACACTCAGAGACAGACACACACACATACACACACAGAGACAGACACACACCGAGACACACATACACACACACACACACACACACACACACACACACACACACCACCATCCTACATGTTTCATTTACACCTGTCCCCTTTCAAACACACGGTCCACACAGCTCCCACTGAGCTTCAACCCAAAGCCACGTTAGCTGCCTGGGGGCGAGTTGTGTTTGTGCCTCTGTCCTCCTCCTGGTACATACTACACATCCTGATATTCTAGAGGTCTGTCCCTGTTGAGGCCTCTGCTTCTATGTGATCACTGTCAGTGTTTCTGTGTTTGCATATCTGTGTTGTGTTGTGTGTTGTGTTGTGTGTTGTGTTGTGTGATGTGTTGTGCTTTGTAATGATTAACACTGTGATGAGCTCTCCATGTGATGAATAGAGTTCAGTAGAGTTAGTTCTCTACTACTGGTCACGGATTTCAGTCTCACTCCAATGAGGATTAACTGAACTCTACCCAAGCAGAAATAGGATTTGGGTATTGGGGGGGGTCTCTTAAATGAAAGCCTTTCAATGCTTCAATGTTGCATGATTAATTTCCAACCCAATCAGATTTACAGATGCATTTGGACATATCCAGCAGGTATGTCCAAATGTTCGTGCGTTAGGAAAGTATTCAGACCCCTTGACTTTTTCCACATTTTGTAACATTACAGCCTTATTCTGAAACTGATTCAATTTAAATTGAATACAAATTCTCCTCATCAATATGCAATACCCCATAATGACAAAATGAAAACAGGTTTTTAGACATTTTGAAAATAACAGAAATATCTTATTTACATAAGTATTCAGACCCTTTGCTATGACACTAGAATTTGAGCTCAGGTATATCCTGTTTCCATTGATCATCCTAGAGATGTTTCTACAACTGGATTGGAGTCCACCTGTGGTATATTCAATTGATTGGACATGATTTCGAAAGGCCCACACCTGTCTATATGAGGTCCCACAGTTGACAGTGCATGTCAGAGCAAAAATCAAGCCATGAGGTCAAAGGAATTGTCCATAGAGCTCCGAGACAGGATTGTGTCGAGGCACAGATCTGGGGAAGGGAACCCAAACATTTCTGCAGCATTGAAGGTCCTCAAGAACACAGTGGGACTCCATCATTCTTAAATGGAAGAAGTTTGGAATCACCTAGACTCTTCCTAGAACTGGCCGCCCGGCCAAACTGAGAAGGGAGAAGGGCCTTGGTCAGGGAGGTGACCAAGAACCCGATGGTCACTCTGAAAGAGCTCCAGAGTTCCTCTGTGGAGATGGGAGAACCACAATGCCAAGCGTCATGTCTGGAGGAAACCTGGCATCATCTCTACAGTGAAGCAAGGTGGTGGCAGCATCATGCTGTGGGGATGTTTTTCAGCTGCAGGGACTGGGAGACTAGTCAGGATTGAGGGAAAGATGAATGGAGCAAAGTACAGAGAGATCCTTAATGAAAACCTGCTCCTGAGCACTCAGGACCTCAGACTGGGGCAAAGGTTCACCTTCCAACAGGACAACAACCCTAATCACACAGCGAAGACAACGCAGTAGTGGCTTCGGGACAAGTCTTTGAATGTCCTTGAGTGGCCCAGCCAGAGCCCAGACTTGAACCCAATCAAACATCTCTGGAGAGACCTGAAAATAGCTGTGCAGCGAAGCTCCCCATCCAACCTGACAGAGCTTGAGAGGATCTGCAGAGAAGAATGGGAGAAACCCCCCAAATACAGGTGTGCTAAGCTTGTCGTGTAATACCCAAGAAGACTAGGGGCTGTAATCGCTGCTAAAGGTGCTTCAACAAAGTACTGAGTAAAGGCTCTGAATACTTATGTAAAGTGATATTTCAGTTTTTTTTTTATTGTATAAATTTGCAATTTGTTTTCGCTTTGCCATTATTGGGTATTGTGTGTCGATTGATGAACAAAAATTCATACATTTTAGAATAACGTAACAAAATGTGGCAAAAATCAAGGGGTCTGAATACTTTCCGAATGCAGTGTACGATTTTTCACATCAATGTTGGGATAGGTTCCTTGCTCATAGACACAACAGTATTAATGTACCACAGATGTTGATGTCACTTGGGGACATTTGGGTGGTGGGTGGTGGCTATGTCTGGCTTTTACGGGAGTGTGGCTATAGGGGGACACTACACATAATGGACACTACACACAATGGACAGCCACTTTGTTGACGATGCTGAGCACAAGATGTTTGATCATGTTTGATTTACTGTCCCTGATGGCTGAAAGCTTTCATTCCCTTGTTGTTTTGTTTTGTAGATAAGTACACTGTGTTGAGGGTAAAGCGGGCGAGGGAGAGCAATACAAAATGCCATTTTTACATCTCACCCTTCCAGGTATATCTTCGAAGGCTCCTCCTGGAACATACAATACCCCACTGAGTGTGTGTGTGTGCTGACTGTGCTGTTTTTTCTACTCATCCTGGCCTCCAAAAAAATCCCTCCTTCACCCTCCCATCTGCATCATCTTCTGTATGTCTGTCCGTCTGTCTGTCTGTCTTGTCTGTCCCTCTCTCTCTGACCTACGCACAAACACACACACACACACACACACACACACACACACACAGACACAGGCCGATGGCACTTCCGCCAGGCAACCTGAACCATGCCCCCACCAACATGACACCCCCAACGACATCCCCCTCACCACACTCAGGACCGTCCCCTCTACCCATTACGCCCAGTCACCCGCATGCTGTGACATTCCACGTGCCTTGATCGTCCAACACACATTCGAACCCAATAATGACCCCTCCCAACTCACCCCCAAAATTAGAATGACCACGTTCACTGCCCCTCCTGCCACCTCCAGGTTATACCCATGAACAGGGCCTTTAAGTACAATACTTGTTAGGGAAATCCAGAAACATTCAGTTGTCGAAAACAACTCAGATTGTCATATTTATTGCTTTATGATAACAACAAAACTTTGGCATTGATGACATTTTCTAGTCACGGGCACTGCCTGTCGATAAATGAATTACGATGCCTTCCTTTCACTAGAGGGCTTTTACCATGCTCTTTCTGACCAGGGCAGAATCTGGTTTAGTGTGCAGTCATGTAATGAGCTATGATGCCTTCCCTCCACTAGAGGGCGTGTAAACAGGTTAACAGGTGTATGCCATGCGTGTTTGGCTAAAGAACACGGTATGGATCTGTACAGTCCAATTCAAATGACTGAAGGTGTAGCCACTCAAACATGAACAAATTCTCCCCTAAATGAGACCTTCACATCGGTCTGATTGAAACAGAGGTTCATCTCTTAGACTACGTACATGTATTAACTCTGTTTTATATTTAGCTTTGTGTTGCTACACAGAACCCTCTTCAGTTGATCCAAAAGCAGGCTGTTTCTCTCGCCGTACGGAAGTTACCTGTAAGGTAACCTGACTCTCACAGTCAACAATGACTGTTCTCTCTCACCATCCCCTCCTCGTTCCTATAAGTTCAAACCCTCCCTCCTTCCTCCACCCCCCCACCCCCCCTCCCTCCCGGGTTTGTGGTGTGACTAGGTCCCCGCAAACAGCACTTCTTTCTGCCCCCTACCTCTCTAAGACGAGGAGGGTAACTGTGGTCCCTTCTGCCCCCCGAATCGCAGCCGGGGCAAGACCCCCCTCCACGCCACATGGTCAGTAGTTGTCTTTGACTCTGTCTGTACCCCTCACCAAGGATGCCCTCTCTCAAAATAGAGGAAGGATGTGTGTTCCCCACCTCCACCCCACAGTACCCCAATCCCTGTACCCCCACAATGGACACAATCATCTCACAAGCTGAGCCACTTTCCTCTCAGCACAAGCTGAGCCACCCATCTCTAAGTGTGACCACCCCAAAGATGTTGACCAATCATTTTATTTGGATGTAGTAGTGCTATTTATATGTCTGTATCAACAATATTTTGACAAATACATTTTTTGTTCAATATAAATATCTGGGGACAATGGGTAAACCCCTTTCCCCTCTAAACAATTTCACTCGATTCACAAAACAGATCATTGAATAAATGTAGCTACCTTGCACTTGAACTATTAACTATTAATCAGATACAACCATACCATCCTCATTATACAACCTACCATCCTCATTATACAACCATACCATCCTCATTACACCACCATACCATCGTCATTATTCAACCATACTGTTCTGATTATACAACCCTACCATCCTCATTATACAACCATACCATCCTCATTACACAACCATACCATCCTCATTATACAACCATACCATCCTCATTACACCACCATACCATCGTCATTATTCAACTATACTGTTCTGATTATACAACCCTACCATCCTCATTATACAACCTACCATCCTCATTATACAACCTACCATCCTCATTATACAACCATACCATCCTCATTACACAACCATACCATCCTCATTATACAACCTACCATCCTCATTACACAACCATACTGTTCTGATTATACAACCCTACTATCCTCATTAAACAACCATACCATCCTCATTACACAACCATACCATCCTCATTATACAACCATACCATCCTCATTAAACAACCATACCATCCTCATTATACAACCTACCATCCTCATTATACAACCATACCATCCTCATTACACAACCATACTGTTCTGATTATAAAACCATACCATCCTCATTATACAACCATACTGTTCTGATTATACAACCATACCATCCTCATTATACAACCTACCATCCTCATTATACAACCATACCATCCTCATTACACAACCATACTGTTCTGATTATAAAACCATACCATCCTCATTATACAACCCTACCATCCTCATTACACAACCATACTGTTCTGATTATACAACCATACCATCCTCATTATTCAACCATACCATCCTCATTATTCAACCATACCATCCTCATTATTCGACCATACCATCCTCATTATACAACCATACCATCCTCATTATTCGACCATACCATCCTCATTATTCAACCATACCATCCTCATTATTCGACCATACCATCCTCATTATTCAACCATACCATCCTCATTATTCAACCATACCATCCTCCTTGACACTCCTTTTTTCTTTGGCCATGCACTCTCCCCTCTTCTCTCACCTCACCGTTCGTTCACTCCACTGTGTCTTCCCCATCCTCCTCCTCTTCCCCCATCCTCCTACTCTTCCCCCTCCTCCACATTTATCCTCACTCTCCTTTGACCCTGTCCTCCGCCTCCTCTCTCTCTTTTTCTCTGACCCCCCCACCCCCTTCCCCCTCGCCCCCACACAGGACGATAAGGAGATCGACCTGGAGCACCTTCACCGCCGGGTTAACAGCCTGTGCGCGGAGGACGACAGCCCCCACAAGCAGTTCTCCACCTCCTCTATTGACCTGACGCCCCTGGACATGGACTCTATGCCGGCTGCCCGGCAGGCCCTGGAACAGATCAGCGACTTCCGCAACACACACATCACCACCACCACCTTCATCCCCGAGCAGATCCAGACCCTCAGCCGCAGCCTGTCCACCAAGGCCCAACAGGGCTTCGCCTTCGGTCCCGTGCAGGACCACCGGACTGGGGGAACCTTCAGGCAGAGAGCCCCCAACGGTGGCTTCTTCCGCAGTCCCATCAAGACAATGTCCTCCATACCCTACCAGCCCACTCCCCAGCCCAACTTCAGCTACGGCAACGACCCCGATCGGGGTACATCCATATGAGGAGGAAGAGGAGGCCACATAGTGAGAGAGATGTAAACAAATACACTCACAAAGCTCTATGTACATAGGAATTTTTCAGTTCAGTTTTTTTTTTTTTGGGGGGGCTTTGCTTTTGTTCAGTGGAGTGGGGTGGGTGGTGGGTGGGGTTGGTCGTCCTTCTGAAACCTGTTGGTGAGAGGAGGTGGGGACTTGAATGTTTTCTTTATAGTCATCGTTCTCGTGGTTTTCAGAAGATTTTTGGGTGTGTAACAGGGATCTGTTATCTCTTTTTCGTTCCATGTCATTTATGGACTGCTTTTCTGAAGAAGCATATGACTCCTATGGACACAACAAGGAGAGTATGTTTTTTTTAATAACAGAAAACACTTGTCTGTCTGTTCTTGAGATCCACAAATCGGCAATTACCCAATGCTCATTTGGTGGACATTCTTGTCTTTGCCTTTCACCTTATGGGACTTCATCCCATTCAGTTCTTTGGTGTTGCTCATCAATGCCTGTGCTCCAAATCTGAAATCTGCCCAAAAATGGGTGTCCATTGGCTCAGCTACTCTGCATACTGAGACCTCACCATCTGAGCTCTGGAAACACTCTGCCATTTTGGTGCATGTACGACTCTATCAATTCCACTGCACTCACTGCACCAGTGCCCACAGACCTGTGTTTGATTGTATGTAGTTTGGAAATTCTTTCTCACCTGTACTGTGCTGTCTATTTCAAGGTGAGAGCCTCAACCTCTAAACGGACATTTCTTGAGAGACGCATAGAGGCACAAAAAGGACTGAAAATAACTGAGATAAAAGACAACAGAAAAATGACTTTAAAAGCAGCTAAAGCTATTATATGTATTTTATTGAATTTGTTTTGAAAATACATTTTAATGTGTGGAATGTGTTTGGTCAGAAAGTAAAACAAAAAAAAACATTGTTCTCAGCGGTCTACTTGTTTTCTCAGCCAATTTTGAAAACCGCTAAATGAGTGTTATAGTCTTACTCTGGTTTGCGTCATAAATCATATTCAAGTTGTTTTTCACCTTACTTGTAGTTCTGCCAGGGCTCAGTCAGGAAAACAAAGTCACATTTCTGTGCGATCGTGTCATTCTCCAGTCCTCTAATTGACTGTTGTAAGGGCAAACAGTTGGGCTCAGATTGAGGAGAAGCCCTTTCCAATAACATCCTCAGCACAAGCCTTATCAGTACAGGCTGGCTTCTCCTCGCCAGTCTCCTGTTTCAATAGGATTTTTTTTGCCATTGGAACTGTAGAGCTGATGGCAGCCATTTTGAAAGATCTTTCTATTTTATTTCTTAAATGTTAAGGGTACTGTTTATCTAACGTTTTTAAAGTGCCATTTGTTTAGACGAGACCATTAAGGTGAGGTTTTGGAGGGAGGGGGTCAAAAAAATAATAATGTAAAGGGAAAAGAGGAACCAAACCTTTTCACTAACACTGTATTAATATTTAATAATGTTAGTTGTTTAGAATGAGCTTTCAGTTTGTTATCTTAAGACTAAACCGCAAATGTTGTGCGTAGTGAACCAGAAGCAGTGTTTGATGCAAGCCTTCTAGATGTTATTTTCTTAAGCTGCAGTAAGGCTATCGAATGACAATAGGACACAGACAACGTTTAAAGAAGTTTTATTTAGTATAAATGACAGAGACATTATGAAATGTGTATATTTTACATGTTGACGCTATTTTTGTTGAATAAAAAATAATATATCATATGAGCCTTGAGTTAGCAGTCACCCAACATATTTGGTTTCCTCCCAGGTCCAGAACACCTCTCAAGCTTTCTCTTGTCATTTTGAGTTCATTTTGATTTGCTGGCTAATAACAGAGGAGGCAAGATCTTAAAAAGAAGCATGCACAACTTGCTATGCGCGTAACATTTTTTATTTCATACATAGGAGGTACAGGATTACTTGATCATGTTCAACTGATTATAGTGTACAGTATTTAATATAGGCCTATGTTGTTGTATGTGTTGCATATTATTCAAACGGAACAAACTGAGGCCTCTGTTACAAGTGGCAAAGCTTTCTGTGTATAATTTGTCTAATAAACTTGTTTTCTACAGTGGTATGGGTTTTGTAGTCTTTGCTGTGAATGTGTAAGCTTGCCAGGAAATAAGGTTTCACTTTTCCATTTAAAGACTTTATTTCCAGAGCACTACATCCACCAATTTTTCACATTTGTGTTTTTTCATCAGAAATGATTGCTTAATGGCTAACTTCATGTGTGTGTAAAATGTTACTGTTCTTACACTTTTAATTCGTATATTTTAGATGTTAATAATAAATTAAGTGTATATATATATATATATATATATAGCTATCTGGATAAAAGCATCTCCTAAATGGCTAAAATGTCAAATGTAAATCATTTACATACATATCTCATATTACTGTATTGAATTATTTATTTGTTTACCTTATTTTAAATATTGATGTCACAGTTGTATAATTTGTACAGTTATTGATTACAAATGTAGTTATGCGTTACCTTTGACTGTGTTAAACCTAGGAGTTCTCTGAGAGTGAGGCTGATATATTGCCTTTTGCAACAACAAAAACGGAAATGAAACCATCAAGTGATAGATTTTAAACAAATACAGTGAGCTCTAAAAGTATTGGGACACATGTTGTTGTTGTTGTGGCTCTGTACTCCAGCAGACTGTCAGCTTTAATTTGAGGGTATTTTCAAGCCATATCAGGTGAACCATTTAGACATTACAGCACTTGTTGTACATAGTCCCTCCCCATTTTAGGGGACCAGAAGTATTGGGAAAATTTCACTAATATGTGTATTAAAGTAGTCAATAGTCTAGTATTTGGTCTCATATTCCCAGTACTAATGATTACATCAAGTTTGTAACTCTACAAACTTGTTGGGTGCATTTACTGTTTGTTTTGGTTGTGCTTCAGATTATGAAATAATAAGTGAGAAAGTTACAGACGCACAAATATCAATCCCCCCTAACCTCTCACTATTACAATAACATTTTTATTCACAATGATTTAGGATTATCCGTAATCATGGTAGCATCCACATTAATGTAGAAGTGTTCCAGGTTATGTTCATCTTCATCCCAGTGAGTTCTTTTTCAATGTCATATCAATAGAAGAATCCTGCCTATTGGAACAGCTGGAGCCGTTGCTGGGTTAGGAGAACACATCGGTACCACGCAAGTCAACGTCCTCTTTCTGGAGTTCAATAAGGGAACAGGACGTGGTCCTGTTATGGCTGGTTTATAGTGAATAATGAATTCATTATATTTCTATGTTGGTACCAGTCTGTTTGTGCCATCATGCCACTCCTTGTCACTCCATGTCATGTTTGGTAATGAGTATTAAGGCCAGTAGACTCAAAGACTCAGTCATGGACACACTTACTGAGAGTTGTGGATGCTTCACGTGATGTTTTGTTGCCTTTGTGCTGTTGTCTGTGCCCAATAATGTTTGTACGATGTTTTTTGTGTTGCTACCATGTGCTGCTACCATGTTGTGTTGCTACCATGTTGTTGTCATGTTGTGTTGCTGTCATGCTGTGTTGTTTTCTTAGGTCTCTCTTTATGTAGTGTCCCTCATGTCGTGATGTGTGTTTTGTCCTATTTTTTTTTATGATCCCAGCCTCCGTCCCTGCAGGAGGCCTTTTGGTAGCCCATCATTGTAAATAAGAATGTGTTCTTAACTGACTTGCCTAGTTAAATATAGGTTAAATAACTGTATTTTTCTTTACTCAGAAGAAATTATTCTACACCTTTTATGAAACTCTGGGACAATTGACATAGTGTGAACCTATTCAAGGGGATGTCAGCGTTAGAAGCAAGCAGTGATATCTCAAACTAGTGGGTTGTTTCATTTATTTCCACCAAGTGGCGCTGTTTCACTGTCAAACATTTGTTAGATAATGTTGTGCTATTTGATCGAGAGAGAGACTGCAAAAATATCCTCAGTGTTCGACGTAGAACACAAACATACACCTAAAAGGAAGTGATTCCCAAACCTTCCACAACAAAGCCATCACCTTCAGAGAGATGAAACAGGAGAAGAGTCCCCGAATCAAGTTGGTCCTGCGGCCTGGTTCACAAACAGAGCCTCAGGACAGCAACAAAATTAGACACAACCAAATCATGAGAAAACAAAAAGATAATTACTTGACACATTGGAAAGAATTAACAAAAAAACAGTACGAACTAGAATGCTATTTAGCCCGAAACAGAGAGTACACAGTGGCAGAATACCTGACCACTGTGACTGACCTAAACTTAAGGAAAGCTTTGACTATGTACAGACTCAGTGAGCATAGCCTTGCTAATGAGAGAGGCCCTGTTGGCAGACTTGGCTCTCATGAGAAGACAGGCTATGTGAAAACTGCCCACCAAATGAGGTGGAAACTGAGCTGCACTATTTCCCTTAGATTACACAGACCCAAATCCAAATTTGATAAACTCCCATATATATTGGGTGAAATTCCACAGTGTTCCATCACAGCAGCAAGATTTGTGACCTGTTGCCACAAGAAAAGGGCAACCAGTGAAGAACAAACAGCATTGTAAATACAACCCATATTTACTTTATTTATTTTCCCTTTTGTACATTAACTATTTGCACATTGTTACAACACAGTATATAGCCATAATATTGACATTTTAAATGTCTCTATTTCTTTTGAACTTTAGTAAGTGTAATGTTTACTGTTTATGTTGTATTATCTATTTCACTTGATTTGGCAACATATGTTTCCCGTGCCAATAAAGGCCTTTGAATTTATTTGAATTGAGAGAGAGAGAGAGAGAGAGAGAGAGAGAGAGAGAGAGAGAGAGAGAGAGAGAGAGAGAGAGAGAGTGAGAGAGAGAGAGAGCGAGAGAGAGAGAGCGAGAGAGAGAGCGAGAGAGATAGAGAGAGAGTGAGAGAGAGCGAGATAGAGAGAGAGCGAGAAAGAGAGCGAGAGAGAGCGAGAGAGCGAGAGAGCGAGAGAGAGATGCCTGCACAGACTATGTATGATAAAGCCTTTATCAAACGTTGCCTAAAGTTGTAGACACGAATTCATTAGTGCCAAAAAAAAGCACCCAACCATCCGAATCTGGCCTTTTCCACGAAGGCTTTAAAAATACCAAAGTAAATACCAATGGTCCACATATACATTATTATTATTTATTAATATTACGTCAGCCTATTACTGCATCCGTCCAGTGCACCTCGTTTCCCCGGAGACAGAAATGGGGTGAGCAGCACGCAGACTCGATCACGCTGGAAGCCCCCACGGGGACACATTTTGTGCCCATTTTCCAAAGAGTCCCCCAAGCGTATCGAATGGAACATAGAGTCACCATTGTGCCTGCGACACTTTAATAATCGACAGCTACAATATCCAACCTGTTGTTTGCTTTGGGAGCCATTCCAGCCTCACTGGACGGCGGCTTGTAGGTGGGGAAACGGACCTAGGCGCCAGTCTCCTAGCCTCGACGCCTTAAGAATACATGAATAAAAAGTGAAAAGATGAATGTCATTTTATCTCAGAAATTGTGGGATTTGGTCGGCTATCGTGCATGTGCGGGTTGATCTCGCATGTTTAAGATTGCTAAACTTTCAGTAGGCTATAGTCTTTCAATTTAATATGTTTAAATAGACCTGTATACAATTTTTTCAGCTTCAGAGTACATATAGCATTTCGAATAATAATAATAATAATAATAATAATAACTAAAATCATATCTGAAGACATTACATGAATCTAATCCTGCTATTTATTTATTTGTTTGACTTCCTCTCCTCTATACTTTATTATTATTATTAGACTATTATTGTTATTGTTATTATTCAGTAGCCTTATATATTTTCATTTTAACTGAGAGTTCAGGAAGGGACATTGTGAATGGTTTGCATATAGGCTAGCTGGTTGTCTATTATGATTCGTTTATTTAACAGTAGTTTGTATCCTATTTTTTCATATTCTTTATTTCGTTCAGACGTCTGTCTTTTTCTCATCCTTCTATGATTTTGACTGTCCAGAGGCAGTGAAGGGAGTGGGCCCGTCTAAAATGATATGCTGCGAGCACACTGTTCCACACACACATTCCCTCACACCCTCACTCGCTCACTCGCTCACACACTCACACACACTCCATCACGCTCGCTTTCTCTCTCTCTCTCTCTCTCACACACACACACACACACACACACACACACACACACACACACACACACACAAACACAACCTCTCTGAGCTTGCCACTGCTCTCCTGACAGTAAAAGCGCTGTCGAGCCCCCTGCTCATGTTTCCGGTCCCTGTGAAGCTCTTTTACCAACAGGGCGTTCCGTAAGTCGGATCAAAAGGTTTTGAACCTGTACAAAAGAAAATGAAATTCGAGATGGCCTTAACATTCATGGAATAGAGGAGCGGTGAATTGACAATGATCACGGACCCCAGGAGCCAAGTTCTTTGGTCAAACTTTTTTCAGTCCCTAGAACCAGTCCACACTCTTAAGAAAAAGGTTCCATATAGAGCCAAAAAGTGTTCACTTAGTTCATATGTGGAACCCTTTTATAGGGTTAGTTCTTCAGAACCCTACTTAACTGAATCAAAATGTGTTTTACAAAAATAACCCCAAATAACCATTTTTTTTCTAAGATTGCAGGATGTTATATTCTTTGCCTAGTTGGCGCCCTTTTCGTAACCTTGTAGGACCAATCCTGATCTTGGGAGCATACACCCTGTTTCGCGACTGAAAGCTACCGAAAGCTACCGAAACAGAACGTGAACTCGCAAGAGCAGAATGGTTCGTACGAGGCTACCCTTTTACTTTCTGAATTTAAAACTGGAAATGTTATAGCTTACCTTAACGCATAGCCATATTTTTTGTACATTGGAGGTACAGTATATGGAACATATTTGAAGCATTTAAAACGTGTTGTCTTTGAACTATTTAAATTTTAATGTTGAGTAACTTATAAACGGGCCAAAATGTATAGGCCCTATAGAGCCACATGGTACATGATGATAAGGATGATGATGGTGGTTATTTACATTTACATTTAAGTCATTTAGCAGACGCTCTTATCCAGAGCGACTTACAAATCTCTTTATGATCTTCCATTTTAATTTGACAAATGAATTGCGTGATTCCTTTCGTGGCAGTATTCTGAACATTAGTTCCGAGCCTATGATGCCAATACATTGCCAATTTCGAAACGACTCTCTATCTGTAGAATTGAGGATATCTGGCATGAACCAAAGAAACCCACATGCCTGTTGGATTGGGCAGGTGCACGGACATCCTCCATCAGTCCACGAGTTGAAGCTCGTGCTGTCCACACTATTAACCATATTGCTCTATCCATGTGTGTGTTCTGAAGGACTTCCCTTTGTGCTAGCCACCCAGTTAAACAGTCTTTAAACCGATACGTTATTATAAACAGTCCAGACATAATAACCTCTCTCGGGTTTACGGAGACTTCTCATTGGTCGCCAACACGCGCCTGCCCCAACCGCTCTTATTGGTCAAAGCGCCACGCGACCAGCATGAGAAGGGGGGCTCCCAGGCGCGTGCCGCTTTTTAAAGCGACGCCGCGCCTTGAGACGCTAGAGGAGTCCTGCACGCGACACTGTGAAAGCACACGTTGCTAAAGAAACATTTTTGATAGCGTTTTATATTTGGTTAAGTTCTTTAGTCCTGCAAGCCACCTGATTTATATATTTTTAAATGGATGTTATCAGTGTTGAGGAATGGAGTAAAGACGCGAAGGAGAGTAGCAAGGTGCAGCAGTCGAGAATGGAGAGGGGGGAGCAGAGCGAGTACCCATCAAGTCTGGCACTCATGGACAGCAGTGACCCACGCGCCTGGCTGGCTCCCGTGCAGCCTGCTGGCACCTGCGCGGCACACGCCGAATACCTGCTGCACTCGCCCAGCTCCAGCATGTCCCCCGCATCCGGTCACAGCCCAAACTTTAGAAAAAGTTCCAAGAGCCCGCTCAAAGTGCGGGAGTTGTGTCGGCTCAAGGGTTCGGTGAGCACCGAGGATGACAGACAGAGAGCCCCATCCAAACCTGGCAACGGAGTCCAGAAGCAGAGGCGCCAGGCTGCCAATGCGCGGGAGAGAAGACGGATGCATGGACTGAACCATGCCTTTGACGAGCTGCGCAGTGTCATCCCTGCTTTCGACGACGACAAGAAGCTTTCCAAATACGATACCCTGCAGATGGCCCAAATCTACATCAACGCGCTGGCGGATCTGCTGCAGGGTCCCGGTGTTGACTCGCCAAAGTGTGACCTGTTGTCCGCCAAGGAGAGTCCCCGGGGATCCTCCTCATCCACCTGCCGAAGGGGCTCAGGCAAGGGGCTACCAGTCCAGTTTAACGGAATCCCATTCCCCTTCGAAGACGGCTCGTTCTCTGCTTTGATGGAGCAGGAGTTACGCTCTCCCTCGGGGACACCTACTTCCGACTTGGAGAGCAGAAAAGACTCCCCCCGGTCCAACCGCAGCGACGGAGAGTTCTCCCCGCACTCTCATTTCAGCGACTCAGATGAGATGCAGATGGAGCTCCAGAGTGAAGACGAACTATCTGAACTCAAACTTCCCAGCCATCACTCATTTTGAAACTTCACCAGAGACTTTCTAATCGTGTCAATAATATCTGATGCTAGCATAGCCTACATTTTATAATATGATAGATTGGGCTTTCCGAAATCGTTTTGTTTCGTTTGAGAGTTCTATTTTATTAACTGTTAGATAAAGATGATTTTATGTCAGATAATTCGGTTCTGCCAATAGAATTGATCGTCTCATTGAGACATATAAGGACCCCTCTGCCATGTCGTCTGTCGCGCGCAGCATTGCCACGGGCTTTCCCAATATCACAGCATGGACAAAACGCTGTCTTCCAAGAAATTGCCTGATATTTTTAAATGTAAAGGTTGTTTGTAATTATATTTCCTTATACTGCTCATGATCATGATTTCATTGTTTGTAAATGAATCGTATGAATTTGTTTGCGACTTCAAAAGTTAACAATTCGCACTTTAAAACAAGAGCCAGAGGCTTGGAGTAACATGACTTTGTTATTGAACCATTGTTTGTTTTTTAGTAGGCCTGCCAATTTGATATTTAATATATCAATGTTGTGTTCTTTTTGTATTTTGGGCTATTCACTTCAAATTAACATGTGTGTCTGTGCTTTCATTGGATGATTGAAGTTTAATTATTCCTAATTGTTTTCATTTTTTTTCTTCATTTAAATGTGTCATTTCAAATGTTTAAAAAAAACTGGTTTGCCATTAACTGGTTTATGTTCTTTTCATTTTGAGAATAAAATAAGCAAGTTGAAAACCATAATTTTCTGTTGTTTCAGTGCTTCAAGATGTTTATAAGCAAAGAAAATAGGTGGCCTATACGAACACTAACGTTACAACCATCACACAACTATTCCATGAAAGACCATGATAACAATTACTTTTTCATTGCATGACATGCAGGAACACTTGCGGGACAGAGGAGAAATATGACGACGATGATGACTATTATTATTAGTAGTAGTAGTAAAAGTAGTAATAGTAGTAGAGGTAATAGTAGTAGTAGCAGTAGTAGTAGTGGTGGTGGTAGTAGTAGTAGTAGTAGTAGTAGTAGTAGTAACAGTAGTAGTAGTGGTAGTAGTAGTAGTAGTAGTAGTAGTAGTAGTAGTAGTAGTAGTAGTAGTGGCGGTAGTAGTAGCAGTAGCAGCAGTAGTAGTAGTAGTGGTGGTAGTAGTAGTAGTAGTAGTAGTAGTAGTAGTAGTAGTAGTAGTGGTGGTAGTAGCAGTAGTAGTAGTAGCAGTAGTAGTAGTAGTAGCAGCAGTAGTAGTAGTAGTAATGGTGGTAGTAGCAGTAGTAGTAGTAGCAGCAGTAGTAGTAGTAGTAATGGTGGTAGTAGCAGTAGTAGTAGTAGTAGCAGTAGTAGCAGTAGTAGTAGTAGTAGTAGTAGTAGTAGTAGTGGTGGTGGTAGTAGTAGTAGTAGTAGTAGCAGTAGTAGTAGTAGTGGTGGTGGTATTAGTAGTAGTAGCAGTAGTAGTAGTAGTAGTAGCAGTAGTAGTAGTGGTGGTGGTAGTAGTAGTAGTAGTAGTAGCAGTAGTAGTAGTAGTGGTGGTGGTAGTAGTAGTAGTAGTATAATTATATGCCTACCTGTTAGACTTATAATAGGTGTTATTATTATTTATTTTATCAAATGCATTTATAAATAAACCCTAGTAGGGGTTTAGCTGTCACCAGAGAATTCCTTTCATTTGGCTCGTCTTCAGCTTGACTTCGTTATTGAAATGTGTAAAACAAAATCATCTTCTGTGACCTCGTGGATATTCGAGATAATTCGGTGTATCTCTTACGTGTAGGCATATACATATATACGTAGGCTATATACAGCTAATAATGATAGACAACTTTTAATTTATTGTTGTTTCGATTAACTTTTTCCTGCATATATGCCTATCCATAGGCCCTACATTTATCCGTTCATCTTGTTTACCTGAAGTCTGTGCATCTTTAGTATGGATTGTTGGCTTGAAATAGTAATAATAATAATTTAACGTAGGCTGTGTCAAATAATTGCATCAATCATAATTCAAAATAGTTTGCAAATGCGTTATATAATTTAAGAGCTCAGAAAACAAACCACTAAATAGCCTATGCCTATAAGACGCTCACGTAAAAGTTAAACCATCACTAAAATATATTTACAGCGCACAAAATATATCTTTATGTAAATATCTCAAATCAAATTTAAAAAATGACACTCAATCTTCTCTGTAACTTATTGTATAAGTGAATCATAGTTTTTTTAAAATAAAAAAACCGTGTCCACAAATCGCTCTTTATATGTTGGACCTTCTAGTCCAAAAATGATGCATTTTAACTTGAGTGTTTAGAGCATATAATTAGGAATTACAATACAATTATTACTAATATTCTATTGTTTACTTTAGAGCAACAGTGCATGTCACCTTCCACAAAAATAAGTAGCTAACTTTAACTAGTTATACTTTGAGTAAAATCCTTTTCACTCTAGGCCTACCCATAACATTAGTTACATGTTGAGTTTTGGTGACATTTACTAAATTAATTGTAATCGGAGTGTGTATTAATTTCAGGCTATTGTTGGCAGGCCCGTGGTCCAAGGTGTTGGATAGCCTCATTGAAGCACGCGCTGTCAGCTGGTGAGCGCTCGGGTCCCCTCCACACACTGTGATCAGTGTCCCTCAGGACTCTGGATAGAACACACTTTCTTAGTAAAACCCGCCACGCACACGTCTGCTTGCTCGCAAAGTAGCCACACGCGAGCGAGCATGCTCTCTCTCGCTCTCTCTCACACACACACTTACCAAAATGAGTTATACTTCCACTATTTTGCCCTCATTTTATGCAGTCACCTTCGGTTTAGACTAAACTACAGTGCAGACTGTCAATGAATTTTGAACATTTTCATTTGAGCCATGCCTAATAGGATCATCTGTACATTTTCAGATTAGCCCACTCCTCCGTAGAAAAGGCGTGTTAAAAATGTTTCGAAATGATTTATGAAAGTGTCTGTTTGTACCTGCCGCTCCTGTTCCCTCCCCCTGGTTTTAACCAGTCACACCGCGTGCCCCTTAATCTCGATCACTGTGGAGAATAATAGGCAATATAATGCAGTGTTCAATTATTTACCGTATTTATTCACACACCGTTATCTGATTATTAACAAAGCAGCCATCTGTACTTGCCTGACTCATGTGACCCGCTATAACTGGTAAACAGGTAAATTATCGGATTTGGCGTGGTGCTCAGGTCTATCATATAGCTAGCCAGTAGTCTACTGGGCTGCGTTCCGAACCTATATTGACTTTTATCCTATTTGTCGCCGATGTGACCAAATGTGTTCTATTTCGTTGTTTTTTATTTGTAAACACCACTCTTTAATGACATAAAAATAAGTTGTCCAACTCTTATGTCTGGTTTTCACGAAATCACAGGGATAGCCGTGCTTATTTAATGGGGATGAAAAACATTGATAACGTTGTTGGAAGTTAGTGTTTCCAACTCCAACATGGTCGATAAAGTTGCCTTTACCGTTACTAATTTTACAACATAATTGGGGCTATTTTAACTTACTTGGCACGATTATTTTTGTTAATGCAATACAAACTTTAATTGATTCGGAGTCCAGACTGGCAATACAATTTCTTGGAAATCCTCATAAAAACACTGAAATTCAACGTTTTGATAATAATTATTATTGGAAGGGATATCCGCTCCAAACATTTCTGTGATAGGCGAAACTGATGATATTGCTACTATCTCCACTATGTGCTGTCATATCTATAACCTATCTCCACTCATTAGAACGCTACTGGTGCTATCATGTCGTTTCTAAATAAACGATGGTCTCAAAAACAGCTGAGCGACAATACGGGTTGAGGTTTCACTCTTATTAAAAATGTAGATGTGGGCGTTATGAAAAATAAAAACAACCCCGCCATCCTTCTGCCGCAATGGTGGGGGCTATGAGAGAACCCGAGACCTAACATGCGTGCAAGTATCCTATGGCTTCATGTGCACCATCATGTTTCAAAAACATCTTTTCACTTTTTGTATGCAGTTACACTCTGTCTGGAGGTACATTAATGGTAATCAAATTGGTGGATTAATAGTGGTAGGCAAGTCAGTTAAGAACAAATTCTTATTTTCAATGACGGCCTAGGAACAGTGGGTTAACTGCCTTTTTCAGGGGCAGAACGACAGATTTTTACCTTGTCAGTTCGGGGATTCAATCTTGCAACCTTTCGGTTACTAGTCCAACGCTCTAACCAATATAATTGTATCTGTCCATTATGAAAGAAAAACAAGTTATACAAAGTGAATATGTTTATAGTGATGAAAGGGAAGGCAAACTATAGCCTATAGTCTAGTTCTAGGGAGTTTGTCTTAGCCACTGTGCTTCTACATCTGCATTACTTGCTGTTTGTGGTTTTTGGCTGGGTTTCTGTACAGCACTTTGTGACATCGGCTAATGTAAAAAGGGCTTAAAAATTACATTTGATTGATTGATTGTTGCCACTGACACAGATTGGTCTGTGCAATGTCATAATTAAAAAGGTCCTCAATTTTTCTTATCCCAATTTTAACATAGTTTCTCTCTCTCCAGCTTAGTATAGGCCTAATGTTCTTTGTAGTATTTTTTTGTTGTTGTAAGTTTCCAAAGAATACATATTGTATTTAGAATAAAAAGCACTTATATTGAATAATATTCTCTCTTGGACCATCAGCCGTGAGGGGTGATATCATGAACAACCATGCAAGCAATTATACTGTCCCATACCTTGTTGTATAATAAAACAAGAGGCCGAGCAAATGGCCAAAATATCATTCAAATGGATTCAGAAGCAAGTGCATTCCATGGTTTTCTAAAATGAAATGAGAGGTTGTTGAATTTTGTATGAGATATGGGGAGTTCAGCAGTCCAACAAGCCAGTACTCTCTGGGGACTCCAGAACAAAGGGTAGAACTGGGCCATACTCCCCATCTGCTGAGGGAGAGAGGAGAGCAAGGGGCATCAAAAAAAAGAAGAGAAAGAGCGACAGAACACAGGATGAGTAGAAAGAGAGAGAGAGAGGGAGGGAGGGAGAGCAAGAGAGAGAGAGAGAGAAAGAGAGCGAGAGAGAGGGAGAGAGAGAGAGGAGAGAGAGAGAGAGAGAGAGGGGGGGAGAGAGAGAGAGAGAGAGAGGGAGAGAGAGAGAGAGAGAGAGAGAGAGAGAGGGAGAGAGAGAGAGGGAGAGAGAGAGAGAGAGGGAGAGAGCGAGAGAGGGAGAGAGAGAGAGAGAGAGAGAGGGAGAGAGAGAGAGAGGGAGAGAGAGAGAGAGCGAGAGAGGGAGAGAGAGAGAGAGAGAGAGAGAGGAGAGAGAGAGAGAGAGAGAGAGAGAGGAGGATGGAAAGGAAAAAGCTACAATAACAATATGTAGAGGGACAAGGTCCATGTCATTAAAGGAGCTATTTAAATAATAAGTCATGATATTATTCTTTCAGTCACTTTGCAATGTTCATTAGAACTGATGCAAGGCTGCTTCATTGCAGCCTCAGGTGTCTATGGTCCTTGAATTATCCCTCACTCATGCCCTTATAATGCAGCTGGAGCGCAGAGAGCACCTGTCACACTGCCAGCCCGGTCCAGCTCATCTGTAAGTGCTGCTATTGAAACATGAACGTCTGCAATGCTAAGCGTGGACTAGTGTGAAGTGCTTGTGTGGAGACATGCACACACCTGCAAGCGTAGCGAGATATGGGGAATGCTTTGTGTCCTTTTTTAAAAGATTGTTATCCAAGCAGGGAGGACAATATAATAGAAACGGTCACATGAGCCAATGAAGGCGTGAATAATGCATTGACTTCTGAAGAACACCAGGTCTTTTGTCTGTTGTTATCAATGCAAACTCCATGTTTCCCTAATATCTCAGGGCTGCACTTTGCAGGTCATTATTATTAGATCATGGAAATGTCTCTGCGATTGTCTAAGATCTGCAACATATCAGGAAAGAGGTGGTCAGAGGGTCTTAAAGCCAATGCATTGTAGATTAAAAAATGGATGTAGCTATCACAGATTACCTCTTTAAATATATATATATATTTTTTTTTAAATGGGTGAGCTATTTTAATATATATTTGTGAATGATGTCCTGTGGTTGCATTATAAAGTAGCCCAGGCCAAAGTCCCAAACACACTTCCTGTCGTTTCTGGATGCGGATGTCACTGGTGTCCGTTTGTCTCTGTGCATGAGCATAAAATACAGTTGTGGGTGAACCAGGGTCTCTCAGGTTCTGTTCTTACTGGGGTTGTGTTTTTCTGTCCGCCACCTTCAAAGCAAATGTACATGGACTAACATGAGGCTTCTTGGGTAACCGTCCAATTCAGAAGCACACAATGGTGAGCCCAATTATCTCCATGCTCAATGGTGAGCCCAATTATCTCCATGCTCAATGGTGAGCCCAATTATCTCCATGCTCAATGGTGAGCCCAATTATCTCCATGCTCGGTGAGCACGAGTTACATGTTTTGTGTGTGTCGATGTGTCTGTATGTTTGTATGTATGTGCGTGTGTGTGTGTGTGTGTGTATGTGTGTGTGTGCGCATGTGTGTGTGTGTGTGTGTGTGTGCGCGTGTGTGTGTGTTTGTATGTATGTGTGTGTGTGTGTGTGTGTGTGTGTGTGTGTGTGTGTGTGTGTGTGTGTGTGTGTGTGTGTGTGTGTGTGTCTGTATGTTTGTATGTATGTGCGTGTGCGCGTGTGTGTGTGTGTGTGTATCCGATCCATATTGGAAACAGCTCCACTGTATGGCTATTTAATGTTTTGACACATTATGACCTCCACAGGGGTTGGGTTACGCCCAGCGTGCAGCTCCCCTTCAGCAATGTATGGAGACGTGAAAGGGGAGCGCATTTGGAAGTGACTGTGCTAAAGGCCCTTTTCCAATCCCACAATGCTGGACATGACCGAGCACCTTCTCAGCAGGAAATTAATGGTCTGACCTGGGTGAGGACTTCACCCACCCACCCACACTTTTGAACATGACCGAGCACCTTCTCAGCAGGAAATGAATGGTCTGACCTGGGTGAGGACTTCACCCACCCACCCACACTTCTGAACATGACCGAGCACCTTCTCAGCAGGAAATTAATGGTCTGATCTGGGTGAGGACTTCACCCACCCACACTTCTGAACATGACCGAGCAACTTCTCAGCAGGAAATGAATGGTCTGACCTGGGTGAGGACTTCGTGGTTGTGTTTTAAACAGGACAGCCTACGCACCCACCCATCCACCCACACACTTGACACCGAAGCCCAGCAATGTTCACCATGCCTAACATCTACTGGATAGCTGCCAAGTAGACCCATGTACAGTACATACATGCAAATCTGGGGAGTAACCACCTCACTGATAAAGACTATGTTGTTGACACATAGCTAGCTACTCTTCAGGAATCTCCACATCGCCATATCCATCCCAAAAGTCAGATTATCTGTCTGATAATGTTGAAAGATGAGATAACATTCTTGTCCTTGAATCACATCAATGATGTAGCATAATCAGTCAAACAGGAACTGAAAGTAGATTGGGATCGTATCGTTTTGAATGCGTCCTAACTGTGTGACGCTCCCACCTTACAAAATCGCAATCGGAGCACAGAGATTGTTCACCGTACAAAAGTGTACAGCAGACGATGCAAAAAGAGAACGCAGTTGAATGACCCAGTAGTCAATCTGTTGGAGAGTTCCTCTTTAAAGTCCCAAGAAGGACCTCCTGATTCCCTGGATACAATACCTACATTACCAATGATGAGGTTGAGAGCAGAGCAATGCCTGTCCCTCCTACTCACTGTAAAGACCCGCTCTGTATATTAAGGGCTCTGTCCTTCCCCATTGTACAGTGGCTGTACAGATAATATTTCATCAGGCCGCCCTGCTCTGGGGAGGGGTACTGTATATTGTAGGAGTTTTCTTGTGTTTGATTCCTCTCCCTTTCATGGCCGTTGAAAGTCCTTAGTCGATTTCCCAGGAGACCCCCACTCTCAGGTATCCTCAGGATGGAGCAGGCTGGAGTGAGGAAGGCTAGAACAGACAAGGGTATCACTTTCAGCTCTGTGCACAGAGCACCATGCCTCCCCCCCGACCCTCCTCTTTCCATCCTATTTCCAATTAGAGATACATGTCCTAGCCCTTTCACTTCTCTCTTCAAGATATCCCATTCACCTCTAAAAAAAGGCCATCTCACAATAGGGGGGAGTTGGGGAAAGCGAGGCTAGACGTAGACGGAGGGTTTAGTCTCGACTCCCGAGTCACACGGGCACAGAGACACAGGCCACTGGCCAGTTGCATAAATGCCCTGAAGTGTTGAATAACTGCCTCAACCAGAGTGTCACTGGCAGGGTGTTCGACTGCATTGTGTATGATATTGGAACTGAAGAGAGGTGGCACTTATCTGCGCTAACTAAGACAGAGCTGTCTACAAGGTCAAGGCTAAGGCAGGTCGTCCTGACCAGGGAAGCTAAGAGGTACCTTGAGGTCTTAAACAAGTGCAATACTGGTATGCTTACTAGAACAGTATAGAGTTGCACATAAATACAGAAGTTACCTTTACAGAATGACTCTTATCCTGTTGCTCCTACCCTCTACTTTTTTGAACATTTTGTTAAAAATCGCGCAACATTTCAGCGCCCTGCTACTCATGCCAGGAATATAGTACATTCATATGGTTAGAATGTGTGGATAGGAAACCCTCTGACGTTTTTAAAACTGGTTAAATCACGACTGTGGCTATTACATAACGTGCGTTACATCGGAAAGCGCAGGAAAACCTGATCACAGAAAATGGAAATAAATATCCTTGCGCCACTTCAAGCAATTGTTAACAGTGAGCCGAATTAGATAAGACCGAGCATTCAACTCCCACAGCATCCCCATGTTGTCTAGAGTCTTGTGAATTGAATCCTCTTTGATTCTTGGTTGAACCAAAAGAGGGGCACGACTTACCTCCGGTCTCCGCCCAGATCATTCCGGAAGAGCTCTCTCCTGAAATTTTTTCCAAGACGACAGCTAATGATATTTACATCGCCTACGGATGATTTTTATCGCTTATTAACGTTTACTAATACCTAAAGTAGCATTACAAACGTATTTCGAAGTGTTTTGTGAAAGTTTATCGTCTACTTTTTGAATTTTAAAAAATGACGTTACGTTGTGAAATCGCTGTTTTTTTCGTTTATCACACAGTCTACATATAACGATATCTTGGCTTTATATGGCCCGATTTAATCGAAATAAAGACCCAATAGTGTTTATGGGACATCTAGGAGTGCCAACAAAGAAGATGGTGAAAGGTAATGACTGTTTTCTATTTTATTGTGCGGTTTGTGTAACGCCGAAATGCTAATTATTTTGTTTACGTCCCCTGCTGTGCTTTTCTGTTGTAGTGTATTGGTGCATGCTATCAGATAATAGCTTCTCATGCTGTCGCCGAAAAGCATTTTAAAAATCTGACTTGTTGCCTGGATTCACAACGAGTGTAGCTTTAATTTGATACCCTGCATGTGTATTTTAATGAACTTTTGAGTTTTAACTAATACTATTAGCATTTAGCGTAGCACATTTGCATTTCCAGAGCTCTAGTTGGGACGCAAGCGTCCCAACTAGAGGCAAGAGGTTATACTACATGCCTCACTAGTCAGACACAAGATGTCAATAAGATAACAGCAGCTACACCAATCCACTTCTTCAAGGTATTAGATGAAGCATGGCCCGCAAGGATACAAAGAATGGACAACTAATCTAATTAGCTTTACTTAGTAAGAGTATTCTCAGGTTCCAGCTGTTTGCTCAACGAAGTTGACTTTGTCAACACCTCTTATCTATCTATTTCTCGCAGCCTGCAAGGTTTGTTGCTCTTTATCTTAGATAATAATAAATAAATAAATAATAACAATAGATAGTTAGATAGTATGAAGAAACAATGTTTTAACTATATTTATATTTCATCAACGCTTAAATATTTCTGTGAGAGAATGTCATGTAGTTTATGGATGTGTATTTTTAATTTAGATTGAAAAGGTTGAATCTCATCAGTAACCAATGATCATTTTCTATCCCTCCTCATATAAAAGGTTGAATCTCATCAATAACCAATGATCATTTTCTATCCCTCCTTATATAAAAGGTTGAATCTCATCAATAACAAATGATCATTTTCTATCCCTCCTCATATAAAAAGGTTGAATCTGATCAATAACCAATGATCATTTTCTATCCCTCCTTATATAAATGTCACGCCCTGACCTTAGAGCTTTTTATGTCTCTAATTTGGTTTGGTCAGGGTGTGATTTGGGTGGGCATTCTATGTTCCTTTTTCTATGTTTTTGTATTTCTTTGTTTTGGCCAGGTATGGTTCTCAATCAGGGACAGCTGTCTATCGTTGTCTCTGATTGGGAACCATACTTAGGTAGCTTTTTCCCAAATGGTTTTTGTGGGTAGTTATTTTCCGTTTTGTGTTTCTGCACCTGACAGGACTGTTCCGGTTTTCGTTCATTCTCTGTGTTAGTTTTGTTATTTAGTGTTCAGTTGAAATAAGAGTATGAACACTTACCACACTGTGCTTTTGTCCACACCTTCTTCAACAGACGATCGTTACAATAAAAGGTTGAATCTGATCAATAACCAATGATCATTTTCCATCCCTCCTTATATGAACATATAAGACGAAACGTTGAGAGTGAGACAAATTTCAAAATGGTTCTTCAGGCATTCTTTGCTGGTTTGATGGAGATTCCTTGATAAAGAATCTACCTCTTTAACATGAGAAATGTAAAAGCTCAATGACTCTCTTGCTTGAAGTTCATTACGCTTCTGTAGCTCCCTCATTCTCCCAGATTAGTGCCATGGTCCTCCTGTTTTCACATCATCGGGTTATTTCACCTCTTGCTCCCGTAGAGATCAGTACCGCCTCACCGCTCATGTCAATCAATCATTCTCATTTTACGTTTACATTTGAGTCATTTAGCAGACTCTTATCCAGAATGACTTACAAGTAGTGCATTCATCTTAAGATAGCTGGGTGAGACAACCACATATCACAGGCATAGTAAGTGCATTTTCCCTCAATAAAGTAGTTATCAGCAAAGTCACTGCCAGTAGGAAAATGTACATTTATTAATTATTTATTTGTTTTTTAGTAGGTGGGGGGCGGTGGGGAGGGGCGCTGTGAGATTCATTTAAGATACTCTTTGAAGAGGTAAGGTTTCAGACATTTTTGGAAGATGGGCAGGGACTATACTGTCCTAGCTTCAAGGGGAAGTTGGTTCCACCATTGGGGTGCCAGGACAGAGAAGAGTTTTGACTGGGCTAAGAGGAAGTTGACCCTTTGTAGGAGGGCCAAGAGGCCAGAGGTGGCCGAATGGAGTGCTTGGGTTGGGGTGTAGGTTTTGAGCATAGCCAGAAGGTAGGGAGGGGTAGTTCCCTTTGCTGTTCCGTAGGCAAGTAACATGGTCTTATAGTGGATGTGAGCGTGTAAGGGAGCATGCTGACATGGGAGAACTTGGGAAGGTTCAACACCAGTTGGGCTGCGGCGTTCTGGATAAATTGCAGGGGTTTCATGGCACAAGCAGGGATTACCGCCAACAGAGAGTTGCAGCAGTCTAGACAGAAGATGACAAGAGCCTGCATTAGGACCTGCACCACTTCCTGTGTGATGTAGGGTCGTACTCTGCAGATGTTGTAAATCATGAACCTGCAGAGAATGACAGGATGTTGTCCAAGGTCACGTCAAGGTTCTTTGCACTCTGGAAGGGGGACACTGTGGAATTGTCAACCGTGATGGGAGAAGGCAGCCCTTCCCTGGGAGGAAGATCAGCTCCGTCTTGTCGAGGTTGAGCTTGAGGTGATGGGCCGACATCCAAGCTGAGATATCTGCCAGGCAAGCAAAGATGTGCATTGCCACCTGGGTGTCAGAAGGGGGAAGGAGAAAAGTAGTTGAGTGTCATCCACATAGCAATGATAGAAGAGACCATCTGAGCATAAGATGGAGGTGAGTGACTTGGTATATAGAGAGAAGAGTAGAGGGATTAGAAAGGGGGGTGCAGGGATTAGAGAGGGGTGCAGACACAGATCCTCTCCACGTCACCTGGTAGGAGCAGTCTGCCAGGTAGGATGCAAGAGTGTGTAGAGCCTGAGACGGCCAGGCCTGAGTGGGTGGAGAGGAGGATCTGATAGAGCCTGAGACACCCAGCCCTGAGAGGGTGGAGAGGAGGATCTGATAGAGCCTAAGACGGCCAGGCCTGAGTGGGTGGAGAGGAGGATCTGATAGAGCCTGAGACACCCAGCCCTGAGAGTGTGGAGAGGAGGAGAGAGAGAGAGCCTGAGATGCCCAGGCCTGAGTGGGTGGAGAGGAGGATCTGATAGAGCCTGAGACACCCAGCCCTGAGAGGGTGGAGAGGAGGATCTGATAGAGCCTGAGATGCCCAGGGCTGAGAGTGTGGAGAGGAGGATCTGATAGAGCCTGAGACGCCCAGCCCTAGGAGTGTGGAGAGGAGGAGAGAGAGAGAGCCTGAGACGCCCAGGCCTGAGTGGGTGGAGAAGAGGATCTGATAGAGCCTGAGACACCCAGCCCTGAGAGGGTGGAGAGGAGGATCTGATAGAGCCTGAGACACCCAGCCCTGAGAGGGTGGAGAGGAGGATCTGATAGAGCCTGAGACACCCAGCCCTGAGAGGGTGGAGAGGAGGATCTGATAGAGCCTGAGACGCCCAGCCCTGAGAGGGTGGAGAGGAGGATCTGATAGAGCCTGAGACGCCCAGGCCTGAGAGTGTGGAGAGGAGGATCTGATAGAGCCTGAGATGCCCAGGCCTGAGTGGGTGGAGAGGAGGATCTGATAGAGCCTGAGACACCCAGCCCTGAGAGTGTGGAGAGGAGGAGAGAGAGAGAGCCTGAGACGCCCAGGCCTGAGTGGGTGGAGAGGAGGATCTGATAGAGCCTGAGACGCCCAGGCCTGAGTGGGTGGAGAGGAGGATCTGATAGAGCCTGAGACGCCCAGCCCTGAGAGGGTGGAGAGGAGGATCTGATAGAGCCTGAGACGCCCAGCCCTAGGAGTGTGGAGAGGAGGAGAGAGAGAGAGCCTGAGACGCCCAGGCCTGAGTGGGTGGAGAGGAGGATCTGATAGAGCCTGAGACACCCAGCCCTGAGAGGGTGGAGAGGAGGATCTGATAGAGCCTGAGACGCCCAGCCCTGAGAGTGTGGAGAGGAGGATCTGATAGAGCCTGAGACGCCCAGGCCTGAGTGGGTGGAGAGGAGGATCTGATAGAGCCTGAGACGCCCAGCCCTGAGAGGGTGGAGAGGAGGATCTGATAGAGCCTGAGACGCCCAGGCCTGAGTGGGTGGAGAGGAGGATCTGATAGAGCCTGAGACGCCCAGGCCTGAGAGTGTGGAGAGGAGGATCTGATAGAGCCTGAGACGCCCAGGCCTGAGAGTGTGGAGAGGAGGATCTGATAGAGCCTGAGACACCCAGCCCTGAGAGTGTGGAGAGGAGGAGAGAGAGAGCCTGAGATGCCCAGGCCTGAGTGGGTGGAGAGGAGGATCTGATAGAGCCTGAGACACCCAGCCCTGAGAGGGTGGAGAGGAGGATCTGATAGAGCCTGAGACGCCCAGCCCTGAGAGGGTGGAGAGGAGGATCTGATAGAGCCTGAGACACCCAGCCCTGAGAGGGTGGAGAGGAGGATCTGATAGAGCCTGAGACGCCCAGCCCTGAGAGGGCGGAGAGGAGGATCTGATAGAGCCTGAGACGCCCAGGCCTGAGTGGGCGGAGAGGAGGATCTGATAGAGCCTGAGACGCCCAGCCCTGAGAGGGTGGAGAGGAGGATCTGATAGAGCCTGAGACGCCCAGGCCTGAGTGGGTGGAGAGGAGGATCTGATAGAGCCTGAGACGCCCAGGCCTGAGTGGGTGGAGAGGAGGATCTGATAGAGCCTGAGACGCCCAGGCCTGAGTGGGTGGAGAGGAGGATCTGATAGAGCCTGAGACACCCAGCCCTGAGAGTGTGGAGAGGAGGAGAGAGAGAGAGCCTGAGATGCCCAGGCCTGAGTGGGTGGAGAGGAGGATCTGATAGAGCCTGAGACGCCCAGGCCTGAGTGGGTGGAGAGGAGGATCTGATAGAGCCTGAGACACCCAGCCCTGAGAGGGTGGAGAGGAGGATCTGATAGAGCCTGAGACGCCCAGGCCTGAGTGGGCGGAGAGGAGGATCTGATAGAGCCTGAGACGCCCAGGCCTGAGAGTGTGGAGAGGAGGATCTGATAGAGCCTGAGACACCCAGCCCTGAGAGTGTGGAGAGGAGGAGAGAGAGAGCCTGAGATGCCCAGGCCTGAGTGGGTGGAGAGGAGGATCTGATAGAGCCTGAGACGCCCAGGCCTGAGAGTGTGGAGAGGAGGATCTGATAGAGCCTGAGATGCCCAGGCCTGAGTGGGTGGAGAGGAGGATCTGATAGAGCCTGAGATGCCCAGGCCTGAGTGGGTGGAGAGGAGGATCTGATAGAGCCTGAGATGCCCAGGCCTGAGTGGGTGGAGAGGAGGATCTGATAGAGCCTGAGATGCCCAGCCCTGAGAGTGTGGAGAGGAGGATCTGATAGAGCCTGAGACGCCCAGACCTGAGAGTGTGGAGAGGAGGATCTGATAGAGCCTGAGATGCCCAGGCCTGAGTGGGTGGAGAGGAGGATCTGATAGAGCCTGAGACGCCCAGGCCTGAGAGTGTGGAGAGGAGGACCTGATAGAGCCTGAGATGCCCAGGCCTGAGTGGGTGGAGAGGAGGATCTGATAGAGCCTGAGATGCCCAGGCCTGAGTGGGTGGAGAGGAGGATCTGATAGAGCCTGGAGATGATCTGATAGAGCCTGAGACGCCCAGGCCTGAGAGTGTGGAGAGGAGGATCTGATAGAGCCTGAGATGCCCAGGCCTGAGTGGGTGGAGAGGAGGATCTGATAGAGCCTGAGATGCCCAGGCCTGAGTGGGTGGAGAGGAGGATCTGATAGAGCCTGAGATGCCCAGGCCTGAGAGGGTGGAGAGGAGGATCTGATAGAGCCTGAGATGCCCAGGCCTGAGTGGGTGGAGAGGAGGATCTGATAGAGCCTGAGATGCCCAGGCCTGAGAGTGTGGAGAGGAGGATCTGATGGTTCACAGTGTTGAAGGCAGCGGATATATCTCGGAGGAGGAAAACAGAGGAGATAAAGTCAGCTTTGGCTGAGCGGAGAGCCTCCATGACGCAGAGGAGAGCGGTCTCAGTTGTGTCTTGAAGCCTGACTGCTTAGGGTCAAGGAGATCTTTCTGAGAGAGATCATGAGAGTTGGTCATAGACAGCACGCTAAAGTGTTAAGGACATACAATAAAAAATAAAAAAGGGATACTGGTCTGTAGGTTGACGTCAGAGAGGTCAAGTGTTGGTTTCTTGAGGAGGGGAGCGACTAGGGCCATTTTGAAGTCAGATGGGATGCAGCCAGTGGTCAGGGATGAGTTGATGAGGGAAGTGAGGAATGGGAGAAGGTCTCCAGAGATGGTCTGGAGAAGGGAGGAGGGGATGGGGTCTAGTGGGCAGGTTGTCAGGCGGCCGGACCTCACTAGTCACAGGATTTCATCTGGAGAGAGAGGTCAAAGCGTAGGATAGTTTTTGCCAGAATGGGACCAGTGGACTCAATAAGCTGAGTAAATGAGGAGCTGATATTGTCGACCTTCTTTGACCTTCTTTGAGTAGAGGCAGGATGGAGGGTCGGGGAGGGAGGAGGGAGGGGAGGAGAGGAGGGAGGGCGAGGCGGTGGGGGATTAAGGGGGAGGCTTAAGGTGTGAAAAAAGTTTTGACGAGGCAAAAGCTTGAAATTTAGAGTGATAGAAAGCGGCTTTAGCAGCTGATAGTAGTGACCCGTGGGGGTGTTAGGGTCAATCTTGTGGATGAAGGGCGGGTAGGTGACGGGTTGAATAAAGATAAAACAAACCTAATAAATCCATGAATGTATTATTCTTGTGCAGTTTATAAGCTACATTGAGTTTTTTTTAAATTATTTTAGGCGGTTGCATTAGTATGTAAGCCTAAGCTTTAGGGCCTATTTGTACGCACGCCAAATGGCCTACACACCAATCGTCAAATGATTTTGGGAACAGGCTGAAAAAGTAAAAAAGGAAAAAGGACTACGTCTGAGTTTAATTCAATAAGAGAAAAGCTGTGAAATGGAGAGTTGAAAATAAAGAGAAGGGAAGGCCAGAAAAGTAATGTTTGGGAAAGATTTGATTCATTGGTAAAAGAGGATAGCAGTGCCGGCTATGCTATGTGTGATGATTGTGAGGGTTTATACAAATTCGACAGTCACGAGCCGGGGATTTCAAGTAGGCCGAGGAAACTGTAGTTCAGATGGATTAATGGTCACTGACTGTAGGTCTATAACCTCTCACATAGCTTTAATAGCCTGAATATTAACTCCTGTAGAATTAAGCATTTCTTGCAGTAAAATCATACAGCAAATGAAGGCATAATTTTGACTCTGGAACAGGAGTGGAGAAATATGATTTATTTATTTCAGTGTCTTGAGAGAATGCGAATGTGAAGTTAGATACCGTCTGTAGAGGTGCTGTCTTTATCAGCATCATAAAAGCTGATACTATTTCAACCACATAAAATATGCATTCAAGTTGAACTGAAATCTTATCAGAAACATGTGGGTCGTTTTCACAGCTTTCTATTTCCTTACAACCGGTCAAACTGATGTCATTTGGACATTTTGCACAGAAAATCTTTCCCTTTTATATTTTTTATACAATGCCTTTTCTCCCCAGTCCCTAAACATCTTTGCTCCGCTTAAGAAGCAGAGATTACGGTGAAAACCTTACCGATGTCAACAAGATTGAAGCATTCATCCTATTGATTTATGACATTATTCTGGTGAGCAAGGGTTAATTGTCACACAAGGGTTAATTGGTACTGTCACGCCCTGACCTTAGAGAGACTTTTTATTTCTCGATTTGGTTAGGTTCAGGGTGTGATTTGGGTGGACATTCTAGTTGATCTATTTCTTTGTTGGCCAGGTATGGTTCCCAATCAGAGGCAGCTGTCTATCGTTGTCTCTGATTGGGGATCATACTTAGGCAGCCTTTTTTCCACCTTTAGTTTGTGGGATCTTGTTTTTGGTTAGTTGATGTTTTAGCGCTACAAAACTTTACTTGTCGTTTATTCCTTCTTGTTTTTGGTGTTAATTTAATACATTTATGATGTACGCCTACCACGCTGCACCTTGGTCCAATCCATCTTTAAACGAACGTGACATTAATTTAGTTTTCTAGGGCAACATATAATGACAAAAGAGAAGTTGCTTGTATCTAATTCTAGACAAGTTTACTAACAAATAGCCTACCAAAATGTCAGAAACATATCTAAATCAGAAAAAAGAAAATCCTGTACCCACTGTCAAAAAAACATTTCCGCTGTCCCTTCTCCCAGGGCCTCTTTTTGGCCTAGATTCAATCAAATCAAGCGTTAAACGGCGATAGCCGACACGCACATCGCTGTTGTTTTGTCGGTGTCGGAGGTATAACTGCGTTGGAGTTGTCAAATCGGGGAACAGCTGCTCTTCTGATCATTGTCACGAAGCCACACCCATCCCACTGGTGATAGAAGTCCAGAAGGAGAAAGTGTAGCCTATATACAGTTGAAGTCAGAAGTTTCCATACACCTTAGCCAAATACATTTAAACTCTTGACATTTCATCCTAGTAAAAAGTCCCTGTCTTAGGTCAGTTAGGATCACCACTTTATTTTAAGAATGTGAAATGTCAGAATAATAGCAGACAGAGTGATTTATTTCAGCTTTTAATTATTTCATCACATTCCCAGTGGGTCAGAAGTTCACATACACTCAATTAGTATTTGGTAGCATTGCCTTTAAATTGTTTAACTTGGGTCAAAAGTTCCGGGTAGCCTTCCACAAACTTTCCACAATAAGTTGGGTGAATTTTGGCCCATTCCTCCTGACAGAGCTGGTGTAACTGAGTCAGGTTTGTAGGATCCTTGCTCGCACACACTTTTACAGTTCTGCCCACAGATTTTCTATAGGATTGAGGTCAGGGCTTTGTGATGGCCACTCCAATACCTTGACTTTGTTGTCCTTAAGCCATTTTTCACAACTTTTGAAGTATGCTTGTGGTCATTGTCCATTTGGAAGACCCATTTTTGTCCAAGCATTAACTTCCTGACTGATGTCTTGCGATGTTGCTCCAATATATCCACGTAATTTTCCTACCTCATGATGCCATCTATTTTGTGAAGTGCACCAGTCCCTCCTGCAGCAAAGCACCCTCACAACATGATGCTGTCACCCCGTGCTTCACGGTTTGGATGGTGTTCTTCAGCTTGCAAGCCTCCCCCTTTTTTCTCCAAACATAACCATGGTCATTATGGCCAAACAGTTCTATTTTTGTTTCATCAGACCAGAGGACATTTCTCCAAAAAGTATGATCTTTTTCCCCATGTGAAGTTGCAAACTATAGTCTTACTTTTTTATGGAGATTTTGGAGCAGTGGCTTCTTCCTTGTTGAGCAGTATTTCAGGTTATGTCGATATAGGACTCGTTTTACTATGGATATAGATACTTTTGTACCTGTTTCCTCCAGCATCTTCACAAGGTCCTTTGCTGTTGTTCTGGGATTGATTTGCACTTTTCGCACCAAAGTACGTTCATCTCTAGGAGACAGAACGCATCTCCTTCCTGAGCGGTATGACGGCTGCGTGGTCCCATGGTGTTTATACTTGCGTACTATTGTTTGTACAGATGAACATGGTACCTTCAGGCGTTTGGAAATTGCTCCCAAGAATGAACCAGACTTGTGGAGGTCTACAAGGTTTTGGAAAAATTACATGTGTTATTCACAAAGTAGATGTCCTAACCGACTTGCCAAAACTATAGTTTGTTAACAAGAAATTTGTGGAGTGGTTGAAAAACGAGTTTTAATGACTCCAACCTAAGTGTATGTAAACTTCCGAATTCAACTGTATTTACACATTACAGTCAATTTGCAGATGCTCTTATACAGAGTAATTAGGGTTAAGTGCTTTGATCAAGGGCGCATCGACAGATTTTTCACCTAGTCAGGTCAGGGATTCAAACCAGCAACCTTTCAGGTCTTTGCCCAACGCTCTAAGCGCTAGGCTACCTGCTGCCTCTTAATAATGATCACTGCACTGTTGGATAAAGCTTGCAAGTTAAGCATGTCAATGTCCTTGCGCATGTGACAGTAAAACATGAACTTGATGCCTGGTGGGCCCCCTATGAACGAAATACAATGGTGGAGAATTAGCCTACAACGGGGAAGAGGAATAGAGATGACGAAAACCAACCACTCCAAAGAAAACCACTATTGAAAATGTCTAAAAGTACCCAGACTCTTCATGCTGGTACATTTCCCCATGTATGCATACAGAAAGACAGACAGCGACAGACAGACAGACAGACAGACAGACGGACGGACGGACGGACGGACAGACAGACAGACAGACAGACAGACAGACAGACAGACAGACGGACGGACGGACGGACGGACAGACGGACAGACGGACACACGGACGGACAGACAGACAGACAGACAGACAGACAGACAGACAGACAGACAGACAGACAGACAGACAGACAGACAGACAGATTGACAGACAGGAGAGGAGAGGGGGGAACTGGACAGACAGACAGACAGACAGACAGACAGACAGACAGACAGACAGACAGACACACGGATACACGGACGGACGGACAGACAGACGGACAGACAGACACACGGACACACAGACGGACGGACACACGGACAGACACACGGACGGAGAGACAGGCGGACAGACGGACGGACGGGCGGGCGGACGGACAGACAGACAGATTGATTGACAGACAGGAGAGGAGAGGGGGGAAGTGGACAGACAGACAGACAGTCTGATTCCTTTCCCTGCTGTCCCCTGCTCATCATCCCCCTGCCCCTCCAGTGAACGGGCTAAGTACTTTGGGGAAGACCATGTGATGTGAGGGTCTTTAGCTACCAGGGAGACAGGGCAACACAAATGGCCCCATTAACAAAGGCCCTGTATCCAGGCTGGGGCCAGCCATTGTCCTGCCCAGGGCCTGCCACTGAATGTGAGATGGCCAGGTCCCCCCTCCACACAAGGAACCTAATAGGAAATCAAAGTTCTCTGGGAGAATGGACCAGGCTCAGAGTTACCCTCCCTTGGGTCCTGCTGAAAGAGGAGTGCAGAAAGGCTCTGGCAGTGGTGGGGAAGGTTAATGTAGCGGATAGTTTTTCCCTGCCTGCACCCCTGGCCCCCTTTCGTCTCTGTAGCCCCAGCACACACCCCTGCTCCCCGATGCACAGGTTATGTGTCCACGCTTGACATCCTGCCTTTTTTAGTGCTTGTGTGCTGCTGTGTTGTCAAACAGACAGACCATTATTATTTAACTTCGCTATTTACACATTGAATGTGTGGGTGTGTACAGTACAGTGCAGTACATGTATTTTGGGATGTCAGAGGTCAAGGGACCTGCTGAGTGGAACATATGAAAACCCAGGGTTTAGCCCAGTATTAGGTGGTGCTAAGGCAGTGTTAAGCTGCTTAAGCTCCAGGCACCTTGGAGGGAGAAGGATCATCACCAAGAAGAAGTTAGCTGGGACTGACTGATCCTACTGCTGATGCACTGTCTCAGGCATTGAAGATTGAGCTCCCTCCACAGCTCCTTTCTGGGTTACCTGCAGGAGAGAATAAGAGCTTTTTACAGTTCAGATACTTGGAAGGTGTTGGATGTCTGCAGTGTAACAACTAACAAAACCATTTGAAAACAAAGTGGTTCGGTGAATGTCCCAGTGCAATCCGATCCGTCGATCTTTGTGCTGCTAGAGAAAACGTCCCTCTGAATCAAGGAGCGACACCATTTAAATCCACAGATTTCCTCCCTTTTAAGTGCATTCTTCAAAGGTGAACATGTTATCTGAAACAGAGCTGTGTTACCGCCAAGGATCAGATCCTCTCTCCAATTCTCATTGAAATCAGTGTAGATTGCAAAATCAATAGAGAGAATTGCTGAAAAAGAGTTGCACCAAGAAGAGCAACGATTCAGGTAGACTTGTAATGGGAAATGTGCATTGTGTTAGAATTCTGGGGTTCAGCACAACCCTGTTTAGACATTTCTGTGAAATAGTGTTCAACACAAGCAGTGAGTGGAAGGAACAGTGGCAATCAGTAACAACAGTTTATATTTGTGTACTGGAAATCTAGCTCATTAGTCAGTTATGAAATGTAGTACACAAAGGTATGGAGAGGCTTCTGTCTCTACAACGATATAATAGCTCTTTAGTGGAGTTGAAGACTATAAAGCCAGTGTTGATATTTTGTGCTGATTCTATCGTGGCGTTGAAAACAGTAATGTCCATTCAAGTCATTTACAAATCAAACTTGTGATCAAAGTTTAAAGTCATTCCATGCCTATAAGATAAACTACTGTACATCCCAGATAGGCCTTTTCTCAATTAGATTTCCTCAACTCCTTTGTCCTCTCTCCTCCGGTTCAAAGTTCATCGAAGAGAGGAGGGAAAGTGTGCTTGTAATGGGCTTGTATGAAGTGACTCCTTCTCCAATCGCGCATCATCAGTCAAGTGACGTTTACAAGAGTGGAATCCCAAAATAAATGTATAAAGTGGTATAAAACGAATTTAGCTAGTTGTGCTAGACATTTTATAGATAAAAGTAGCACATCATTTCATATTATAGCATATCATATCATAAGCAGCATATCATTTTTAAATGTTTGCTTGCTTTCTCCTTTGAGAAAACAATAGCTGATTTAAAGGGGGTGTGGCAAATGTCAAAACTCTTCCGTGAAGGATTCAGGTAGGACACATTTGTGTTTCCTTGCCAAAAGGAGGCTATCGAGAAAGGGAGGACCGTCTTCCGTTTGCCTACTAACAAATTGACACACTCCTCGACCACTCAACCACTTATCGGTTTCCAGCTCACAGAGGAGAGAAGATGGAGAACTTTTGCCCAAATGAGAGAATCCCACGACTGATTGACTCCAGACTTGAATCCCAGAAGAATCCATGGTCTTACGATACTGCGAATGCCGTTGTTACATTACCCCATGTGATACATCGGTACGACATTGAAGACTTGTGATGGGAAAGACAAGCCCTCTCTCCAAGTCCCAACGTGGCTGGGGGTATGACTGCGGGACAAACAGACAGCTCCTTCACCTCTCCTCTGAGAGATGAACTGGCTGTCAATCAGGCCCCCAGTTAATTACCACTGAGTGTGAGACTGTGTCAGGAACTCTGACCCAGTGGGCGCGCCCCTCATTCCTCTCCCAGGAGCCCACTGGGGTCCACCCTGCCTGCCTTCCTGCCCCATCAGAGCATGCGAACCAGGCCCGCCTCTCTTTGTGCACTGGGATGATGAGTGAGAGGACGATGACACCTACGTGAGTATGAGAGAACACACTACACAGTATGTGGGTTGGTTTGGGAGAGTTACCACACACCGTGTGGACATAGGCCTGTATTGGGCTTCAGTGTTTTGGCGTGTGAGCAGTGTGTGAGCAGTGTGTGTGTGTGTGTGTGTGTGTGTGAGGAGTGTGAGGACCCTGTCTGAGGGAGACAGTGATGGATGGAGACGGACCCCCTGGGACTTCAACTAATCCAGTGGGCCAACAATGGGCCCCGGGCGGCAGGGGGCCTTTCACTGGGTCTGGCTGAGGCAAGGGGGGGGGGGGGAGCAGGAATATAACACAGTGACATGTTTCATTAGCTTGTTAAGGCTGTGTCTGCCCCTGTCTCTGTGCCTGCCACCAGTGCAGCTCTGGTCCCACCATCTCTCCTGGCTCCACTCACCACACACCGCTGGGAACCAGAGTGTATCCTCTGTTGTTCTAGTATCCCCTCTTAACAATATCAAATCTATCTTGAAGTATGCTACAGTTACTTGGTAATGGTTTGTTGAGTACTTCTGACACTTGATTTGTTAGACGTGTCATAAAACACATATATATAGACCTGATATATAGGAAAATCACATGCCTTTTGTTTCATTTGACCTCATTCATCTTTCTATTTATGGAGCCTCCCAGTACTATACTTTTGATGCTGTTGTTTCCTCTAAGTGTGATCTAGGGTTGAGATGTTGCAGCCTCCAGCCAACCCAAGAATACTGTACCATTGACCATCAATAAAAAAAAGCAATGACCGCACTGACATCAATAAATGTAGTTTTTTTCCATCAGGGACCACCACATCATGACAAAATAGACCACACATATTACTCAATCAGCACGGAAACCACAAGTAAACTATATTGATTAGTCCCCTTATCGAATCTGAACCCCCAACAGCAGGCCTTAGAATTCCGAGGACAGAAATAAACCCAATTTCAATGACCAATACCTACATGTGTCTCAGTTCATAAACACCACAAAAAAGGTTGGTAAATAGATCAAGAGAAATACAAGAATGAAAATGAAAATGCCATCACCTTGTTGTAAGATGAAAGATTGAGAATAAAAGTAAGGCTTTCATAAACCTATTGGGTTAGGGCCACTGAAATCACATCGCTAAAGATTTACCTCTCCACTGCAAATTTGATCCTGAGCAATAACCTGTTGATTAGGAGCCGAGACGGGCAGGTCTGAATAGAGTCTCTGGTCCTGGGTGACACTATGCTGGGACTACTGGGATTTGATTAGGGCTGATGTGAGTAGCCCAGCGGTGGGGGTGAATACTGATAGGTGTGGGGACTGGAGGAAACATGTCCATGGAAGTGAGTTTCTGTTTCCTCCTCTGTCAACAGACCCAGACCCAGACCCATACCCAGACCCAGACCCATACCCAGACCCAGACCCATACCCAGACCCAGACCCACACCCATACCCATACCCAGACCCAGACCCAGACCCAGTCCCAGACCCATACCCAGACCCAGACCCAGACCCAGTCCCAGACCCAGACCCATACCCATACCCAGACCCAGTCCCAGACCCATACCCAGACCCATACCCAGACCCAGACCCAGACCCATACCCAGACACAGTCCCAGACCCAGACCCATACCCAGACCCAGTCCCAGACCCATACCCAGTCCCAGACCCAGACCCAGTCCCAGACCCAGTCCCATACCCAGACCCAGACCCAGACCCAGACCCAGACCCAGTCCCATACCCATACCCAGACCCAGACCCAGACCCATACCCAGACCCAGACCCATACCCAGACCCAGTCCCAGACCCAGTCCCAGACCCATACCCAGACCCAGTCCCATACCCAGTCCCAGACCCAGACCCATACCCAGACACAGTCCCAGACCCAGTCCCATACCCAGACCCAGTCCCAGACCCAGACCCAGACCCATACCCAGACCCAGACCCAGACCCAGTCCCATACCCAGACCCATACCCAGACCCAGTCCCAGACCCATACCCAGACCCAGACCCATACCCAGACACAGACCCAGACACAGACCCAGACCCAGTCCCAGACCCATACCCAGACCCAGACCCATACCCAGACACAGACACAGACCCAGACCCAGTCCCATACCCAGACACAGACCCAGACACAGACCCAGACCCAGACCCAGACCCAGTCCCATACCCAGACCCAGACACAGACCCAGACACAGACCCATACCCAGACACAGACCCATACCCAGACCCATACCCAGTCCCATACCCAGACCCAGTCCCAGACCCAGACCCAGACACAGACCCAGACACAGACCCAGACCCAGACCCAGACACAGACCCAGACCCATACCCAGACCCAGACCCAGTCCCAGACCCATACCCAGACCCAGACCCATACCCAGACACAGACCCAGACCCAGACCCAGACCCAGTCCCAGACCCATACCCAGTCCCATACCCAGACCCAGTCCCAGACCCATACCCAGACCCAGACACAGACCCAGACCCAGACACAGACCCAGACCCAGACACAGACCCAGACCCAGACCCAGTCCCATACCCAGACCCATACCCAGACCCAGACCCAGACTCAGTCCCTTACCAAGACCCATACCCAGACCCATACCCAGACCCATACCCAGACCCAGACCCAGACCCAGACCCAGTCCCATACCCAGACCCAGACCCATACCCAGACCCAGACCCAGACACAGACCCAGACCCAGACCCAGACACAGACCCATACCCAGACCCAGACACAGACCCAGACACAGACCCAGACCCAGACCCAGTCCCATACCCAGACCCATACCCAGACCCAGACCCAGACTCAGTCCCATACCCAGACCCAGACCCAGACCCAGTCCCATACCCAGACCCATACCCAGACCCAGACCCAGACCCAGACCCAGTCCCATACCCAGACCCATACCCAGACCCAGACCCATACCCATACCCAGACCCAGTCCCATACCCAGACCCAGACCCAGTCCCATACCCAGACCCATACCCAGACCCAGACCCAGTCCCATACCCATACCCAGACCCAGACCCAGACCCATACCCAGACCCATACCCATACCCAGACTCATACTCAGACCCAGACCCATACCCAGACCCATACCCAGACCCAGACCCATACCCAGACCCATACCCAGACACAGACCCATACCCAGACCCATACCCATACCCAGACACAGACCCAGACACAGACCCAGACCCAGACCCAGACCCATACCCATACCCATACCCAGACCCAGACCCATACCCAGACCCAGTCCCATACCCAGACCCAGACCCAGTCCCATACCCAGACCCAGTCCCAGACCCATACCCAGACCCAGTCCCATACCCATACCCAGACCCATACCCATACCCAGACCCAGACCCAGACCCAGTCCCAGACCCAGACACAGACCCAGTCCCAGACCCAGTCCCATACCCAGACCCAGTCCCAGACCCATACCCAGACCCAGACCCAGACCCAGTCCCATACCCAGACCCAGACACAGACCCATACCCAGACCCAGACACAGACCCAGTCCCATACCCAGACCCATACCCATACCCAGACCCAGACACAGACCCAGACCCAGACCCAGTCCCATACCCAGACCCAGACACAGACCCAGACACAGACACAGACCCAGTCCCATACCCATACCCAGACCCAGACCCAGACACAGACCCAGTCCCATACCCAGACCCAGTCCCAGACCCAGACCCAGACCCAGACCCAGACACAGACCCAGACACAGACCCATACCCAGACCCAGACCCAGACCCAGACCCAGTCCCAGACCCAGACCCAGACCCAGTCCCATACCCAGACCCAGTCCCAGACCCATACCCAGACCCAGACCCAGACCCAGACACAGACCCAGACCCAGACCCAGACCCATACCCAGACACAGACCCAGACCCAGACCCAGTCCCATACCCAGACCCATACCCAGACCCAGACCCAGACTCAGTCCCATACCCAGACCCATACCCAGACCCAGACCCAGTCCCATACCCAGACCCAGACCCAGACCCAGTCCCATACCCAGACCCATACCCAGACCCATACCCAGACCCAGACCCATACCCAGACCCAGACCCAGACCCAGTCCCATACCCAGACCCAGACCCAGACCCAGTCCCATACCCAGACCCAGACCCAGACCCAGTCCCATACCCAGACCCATACCCAGACCCAGACCCAGACCCATACCCAGACCCATACCCAGACCCAGACTCATACCCAGACCCAGACCCATACCCAGACCCATACCCAGACCCTTACCCAGACCCATACCCAGACACAGACCCATACCCAGACCCATACCCAGACCCATACCCAGACCCATACCCAGACACAGACCCAGACCCAGACCCAGACCCATACCCAGACCCAGACCCATGTACAACGAAATCTTCAACTGTAGCAATTTGTCAACTTTTAGTGATATAGAAAAAAATCATTGGATTCATAAAATAAAGGCCAACAGAAAACACATAGCTCTGTCTCATATGGGTGAATCCTTCTTCTTCTTCAGTACACATAAACACATCATAGCTCCCCCATGGAGTCAAAGCTAGAGAGCTGCAGCCTCACATGATCTCAACTCACCCTGTAACCTCAGTCCCCTCAGGTTACCTGCATCCTACCAGTGAACTACCACAGCCCTCTCTGATTTCTCCTGACAAATTGTCTTATCAGACTGCAGCCGATTGGGCGAATAAAAACATGACCTTTGCCTGGGCTCCCTGACATTCCCCCAGCAGCCATCTTTGAGTACACTGATGGGGAGATAAGGAGGATGGGTGTAGCCGCTGAAGTGGCTAACAAGGACCATTATAGTCTCTTTCATGCATGCTGCTGGGGGCTTTTGGGTGGCGCTGGACGGACTGGGGGCGTGGAATTGGGGTGGAGGGTTGGGGGTGTAGCATAGGTAGCCATAATGGTGATGGTGGTGGTAGTGTGGGGGGGGGTGTTAGAGCAAATGGCAGGCTAACTTTCAGATCGGCGGTGTCATTGTCTGGCATTAAAAGCAGGCAGCCATTGTGTAGGAAAGGTTCTCTGAGTGGAGGGTTAGGTAGGGGGAGGGGGAGGGGAGGAGTTAGAGGAGGAGGCGGAGGAGGAGGAGGACGTGGAGAAGGATGAGGAAGGACGAGGAGGAGGACGATGAGGAGGTGCAGGAGGAGGAGGACAAGGGGGTGGAGGAGCAGGAGGTGCAGACGGAGAAGGACGGGGAGGACGAGGAGGAAGACGAGGAGGATGAGGTGGGGGAGGGGCGTAGAGATAAGTGAGTCCTCTTTTCGGCCTCACGCTCGGCTGCTCCATGAGGAGCAGGGAACAGGCCAGTGACACAGTGGGGGCTTTGTGGCGACTTATCAGGAGTGAGACCAGTGAATAGGGAAGGAGAGAGGGATGGATGGAGGGTGGAAGGGAGGGAGGGAGGGTGGCAGGGAACTACAGACAGAATGAGAAAGGAGAGGGGTGCAGAGGGGAGAGTCTGCTGGACAAGCAGGAGAAGAAGAAAAATGCTCCCCAAGATCACATTCCTTTCCTGAGACAGAGAGGAGAAGGGAGAGAGAAGCAGAGGCAGACGTGGTGGAAATAGAGAACGAGGGAGAAGGTGAAGAGGAGATACACAATTTGGATTGGGTGACTGTGTGAGTTTTGATTACACAAAAGCTGTCAAGTCTGTCAAGCATTTTTGGGGGGTGGGGGGGGGGGAGTGGAACAGAGGGGGAATGTGTCTGTGCTACTTCTTCAGTGTGATCTACTGGCATGACACAATCACACCCAGAAACAAGAACCATATCAAGGAGCAGTCACATCCACATACTCCAAAGAACAGTGCAGTCCTTCAATGTATGAAGAGGAACTTCACATGACTTGGGTAATTTTTTTCTGTAGACAATGTGGCCCCCCAAAAATAAATACAAATAAGGACGTTTTATTGTCACATACAGTGGCTTGCAAAAGTATTCACCCCCCTTGGCATTTTTCCTATTTTGTTGCCTTACAACCTGAAATAACAATTTTGGGGGGGGATGTATCATTTTTCTACTTTAAAACTCAGACAAAACAGAGATCCTAGTTCTAGGTCCCAAGAAACAAAGATATCTTCTGTTGGATCTGACAATTAATCTTGATGGTTGTACAGTCGTCTCAAATAAAACTGTGAAGGACCTCGGCGGTACTCTGGACCATGATCTCTCTTTTGACGAAAATATCAAGACGGTTTCAAGGGCAGCTTTTTTCCATCTACGCAACATTGCAAAAATCAATTCTGTCCAAAAATGATGCAGAAAAAGAAATCCATGCTTTTGTCACTTCTAGGTTGGACTACTGCAATGCTCTACTTTCCGGCTACCCGGTAAAAACAATAAATAACTTCAGTTAGTGCTAAACACAGCTGCTAGAATCTTGACTAGAACCAAAAAATTGGATCACATTCCTCCAGTGCTAGCCTCTCTACACTGGCTTCCTGTTAAGGCTAGGACTGATTTCAAGGTTTTACTGCTAACCTACAAAGCAGTACATGGGCTTGCCCCTACCTATCTCTCCAATTTGGTCCTGCCGTACATACCTACACACTACGGTCACAAGAAGCAGGCCTCCTTGTTGTCGCTAGAATTTCAAAGCAAACAGATGAAGGCAGGGCTTTCTCCTATAGAGCTCAATTTTTATGGAATGGTCTGCCTATCCATGTGAGAGACGCACACTCGGTCTCAATCTTTAAGTCTTTATTGAAGACTCATCTCTTCAGTAGGTCCTATGATTGAGTTTAGTCTGGCCCAGGAATGTGAAGGTGAACGGAAAGGCTCTGGAGCAACGAACCGCCCTTGCTGTCTCTGCCTGGCCAGTTCCCCTCTTTCCACTGGGATTCTCTGCCTCAACCCCTATTACAGGGGCTGAGTCACTGGCTTACTGGTGCTCTTCCATGCCATCCCTAGGAGGGGTGCGTCACTTGAGTGGGTTGAGTCACTGACAGGGTCTTCCTGTCTGGGTTGGCGCCCCCCCTTGTGTTGTGCCGTGGCGGAGATCTACGTGGGCTATACTCGGCCTTGTCTCAGGATGGTTGGTTGGTGGTTGAAGATATCCCTCTAGTGGTGTGGGGGATGTGCTTTGGCAAAGTGGGTGGGGTTATATCCTGCCCGTTTGGCCTGTCCGGGGGTATTGTCAGACGGGGCCACAGTGTCACCCGACCCCTCCTATATCTCAGCCTCCAGTACTTATGCTGCAATAGTTTATGTGTCGGGGGGCTTGGGTCAGTCTGTTATATCTGGAGTATTTCTCCTGTCTTATCTGGTGTCATGTGTGAATTTAAGTATGCTCTCTCTAATTCTCTCTCTCTTTTTCTCTTTCTTTCTTTCTTTCTTTCTTTCTTTCTTTCTTTCTTTCTTTCTTTCTTTCTCTCTCTCGGAGGACCTGAGCCATAGGATCATGCCTCAGGACTACCTGGCCTGATGACTTCTTGCTGTCCCCAGTCCACCTGGTTGTGCTGCTGCTCCAGTTTCAACTGTTCTGCCTGCGGCTATGGAACCCTGACCTGTTCACCGGACGTGCTACCTGTCCCAGACCTGCTGTTTTCAACTCTCCAGAGACAGCAGGAGTGGTAGAGATACTCTGAATGATCGAAAAGCCAACCGACATTTACTCAAGAGGTGCTGACCGGTTGCACCCTCGACAACCACTGTGATTATTATTATTATTTGACCCCGCTGGTCATCTATGAACATTTGAACATCTAGGTCATGTTCTGTTATACTCTCCACCCGGCACAGCCAGAAGAGGACTGGCCACCCATCATAGCCTGGTTCCTCTCTAGGTTTCTTCCTAGGTTCCTGCCTTTCTAGGGAGTTTTTCTTAGCCACCGTGCTTCTACATCTGCATTGCTTGCTGTTTGGGTTTTTAGGCTGTGTTTCTGTATAACACTTTGTGACATCAGCTGATGTAAGAAGGGCTTTTTAAATACATTTGATTGAAATTTGATTGATTTGATTTACACAACATGCTTTGAATATGGAAAACATGTTTTATTGTGAAACAAACAAGAAATAAGACGAAAAAACAGGCGAACCTCCGTCCCAGTCTCAAATCTCTGGAAGACAGGTTTCCCTCAAGAATTTCCCTGTATTTAGCACCATCTATCATTCCTTCAATTCTGACCAGTTTCCCAGTCCCTGCCGATGAAAAACATCCCCACAGCATGCTGCTGCCAACACCATGCTTCACTGTGGGGATGGCGTTCTTGGGGTGATGGGAGGTGTTAGGTTTGCACCAGACATAGCATTTTCCTTGATGGACAAAAATCTCAATTTTTGTCTCATCTGACCAGAGTACCTTCTTCCATCTGTTTGGGGAGTCTCCCACGTGCATTTAGCTAAACACCAAACACGTTTGCTTATTTTATTCTTTAAGCAATGGCTTTTATCTGGCTCTTTGGAGCTGGTCCTATGGTGGTCCTATGGACAGATACTCTAATCTTCGCTGTGGAGCTTTGCAGCTCCTTCAGGGTTTTCTTTGGTCTCTTTGTTGCCTCTCTGATTAATGCCCTCCTAGCCTGGTCTGTGAGTCTTGGTGGGCGGCCCTCTCTTGGTAGGTTTGTTGTGGTGCCATATTCTTTCCATTTTTTAATAATGGATTTAATGGTGCTCCGTGGGATGTTCAAAGTTTTGGATATTTTTTTTAGAACCCAACCCTGATATGTACTTCTCCACAACGTTGTCCCTGACCTGTTTGGAGAGCTTGGTGGTACCCCTTGCTTAATGGTGTTGCAGACTCTGGGGCCTTTCAGAACAGGTGTATATATACTGAGATCATGTGACAGATCATGTGACACTTATATTGTACACAGTTGGACTTTATTTAATTAATTATATGACTTCTGAAGGTAATTGGTTGCACCAGATCTTATTTAAGGGCTTCATAGCCAATGGGTGAATACATATACACACACCACTTTTCAGTTTTAAATTGTTTTATACTTTTTTGAAACAAATATTTTTTTTCATTTCACTTCACCAATTTGGACTATTTGTGTATGTTTTACAGGGTCAGCCATAGTAGTACATAGAGCAAATGAGGGTTAAGTACCTTGCTCAAGGGCACAGCAAACAGATTTTCACATAGGCGGGCCAGATATTCGAACCAGCAACCTTTCAGTTATTGGCCTAACTCTTTAATCGCTAGGCTGCCTGTTCAACTTCGAAATTCCTTAGCTAGATGTAGAATTGGGTTGTTAATAGTTTTATAGAATGTTATGACAGCAAAATAATGTGTTGCCAAACTACTTTGATCTGTGCCATTAATGTTTAGGAGTTATCAAGCAGAGCAGATCAGATGGAATCTGATCTAAGACAATGGTTTACACAGGCAGCCCAACTCTTTTGACCAATCAGATCAGCTCTTTTGCCAATAATTGGACAAAAAGATCAGAATTGAGCTGCCTGTGTAAACGCAGCCAAACGGGCATCACGAACGATCAATCGGTTGCATCTAGTCATGGAAAATAATACAATGCTGTGTCAGACTGTGGTGTATTTAATATTTGGTTTATGTACGAGAAACATGAAGCAAACCTTTGTGATGTGTGCACATGCACAGTGGGACCCCTTAGTATTCAATCATATTCATATTCAAGCAGTTTGGTGAGACAGACACAGACATACACTGGGACAGGGGGGAGAGTGCTCCATGGCAACCGGCTTGGGCTATAGCCTCCCAGTGGCCTGCTGGGGCCATGCTGAGGGGGTCATGTCAGACATCGACCCCCGTGGCGTCAGCCCCCCTCTCTCACATCTCTTCTGCTGCTGTCACCAGGCCTCCCTGCTGGCTTGTCCTAAAGCTGACACAAGCCCACCAGCCCTTGTCGGTAGGGGGTTGCTCCCATCTTCATTTTCCCATTTCAACCATCTCACAATCTCTGCAATCCATAAAGCAAAGAAGGCAAGAGACACCACTAACGAGTTTTTAATTCTCTCTGCCCATTTCCCCGCTCTCTCTCTCTGTCTGTCTGTCTGTCTGTCTGTCTGTCTGTCTGTCTGTCTGTCTGTCTGTCTGTCTGTCTGTCTGTCTGTCTGTCTGTCTGTCTGTCCACTTCCCCCTCTCCTCTCCTGTCTATCAATCAAATGTATTTTTTAAGCCCTTTTTACATCAGCTGATGTCACAAAGTGTTATACAGAAACCCAGCCTAAAACCCCAAACAACAAGCAATGGAGATGTAGAAGCACAGTGGCTAGGAAAAACTCACTAGAAAGACCAGAACCTAGGAAGAAACCTAGAGAGGAACCAGGCTATGTGGGGTGGCCAGTCCTCTTCTGGCTGTGCCGGGTGGAGATTACAACAGAACATGGCCTAGATGTTCAAATGTTCATAGATGACCAGCGGGGTCAAATAATAATAATCACAGTGGTTGTCGAGGGTGCAACCGGTCAGCACCTCAGGAGTAAATGTCAGCACGACCAGGTTGACTGGGGTCAGCAAGGAGTCATCAGTCCAGGTAGTCCTGAGGCATGGTCCTAGGGCTCGTGTCCTCTGAGAGAAAGAGAGTGAGAGAGTGAGAGTTAGAGGGAGCATACTTAAATTCACAAAGGACACCGGATAAGAAAGGAGAAATACTCCAAATATAACACACTGATCCTAGCCCCCCAACACATAAACTATTGAAGCATAAATACTGGAGGCTGAGACAGGAGGGGTCAGGAGACACTGTGACTCTGTCCAACGATACACCCAAACAGGGCCAAACGGGCAGGATATAACTCCACCCACTTTGCCAAAGCACAGCCCCCACACCACTAGAGGGATATCTTCAAACCACCAACTTAGTACCCTGAGACAAGGCCGAGTATAGCCCATGAACCATCTTCCCCACGGCACAACCCAAGAGGGGAGCCAACCCAGACAGGAAGATCATATCAGTGACTCAACCCAATTAAATGACGCACCCCTCCTAGGGACGGCATGGAAGAGCACCAGTAAGCCATTGACTCTTACTCATAATAGGGTTAGAGACAGAGAATCCCAGTGGAGAGAGGGGAACCGGCCAGGCAGAGACAGCAAGGGCGATTCGTCGCTCCAGTGCCTTTCCGTTCACCTTCACACCCCTGGGCCAGACTAAACTCAATCATAGGACCTACTAAAGAGATGAGTCTTAAATAAAGACTTAAAGGTCGAGAACGAGTGTGCATCTCATATGGATAGGCAGACCATTCCATAAAAATTGAGCTCTATAGGAGAAAGCCCTGCCTCCAGCTGTTTGCTTAGAAATTCTAGGGACATCAAGAAGGCCTGTTTCTTGTGACCATAACATACGTATGGTCGGCAGGACCAAATCGGAAAGATAAGTAGGAGCAAGCCCATGTAATGCTTTGTAGGTTAGCAGTAGACCTTGAAATAAGCCCTTGCCTTAACAGGAAGCCAGTGTAGAGAGGTTGGATTCTATTAGCCGTGTTTGGCACTAACTGAAGTTTATTTAGTGCTTTATCCGAGTAGCCGGAAACTATAGCATTGCAGTAGTCTAACCTAGAAGTGACAAAAGCATGGATTACTTTTTATGCATCGTTTTTGGACAGAAGGTTTCTGTTTTTTGCAATGTTACGAAGATAGAAAAAAAGCTGTCCTTGAAACAGTCTTTATATGTTCGTCAAAAGAGAGATCCAGGGTCCAGAGTAACGCTGAGCTCATTCACAGATTTATTTGAGACAACTGTACAACCATCAAGATTAATTGTCAGATCCAACAGAATATCTCTTTGTTTCTTGGGATCAAGAACTAGCATCTCTGTTTTGTCTGAGTTTAAAAGTAAAACATTTGCCGCCATCCACTTCCTTATGTCTGAAACACAGGTTTCCAGGGAGGGCAATTTAGGGGCTTCACCATGTATCATCGAAATGTACAGCTGTGTGTCATTCGCAATCCAGTGAAAGTTAACGTTATGTTTCCGAATTACATCACCAAGAGTTAAAATATATAGTGAAAACAATATTGGTCCTAAAATGGAACTTATTATTATGTTCAATATAGGAGGGCCAAGCACAGGAAGCAGCTCTTTCAGTAGTTTAGTTGGAATAGGGTCCAGTATGCAGCTTGATGGTTTAGAGGCCATGACTATTTTCATTAATGTGTTAAGAGATATAGTATTAAAAACCTTGAGTGTCTCTCTTGATCCTAGGTCATGGCAGTGTTGTGCAGACTCAGGACAACTGATCTTTGGAGAAATACCCAGAATTAAAGAGGAGTCCGTAATTAGCTTTCTAATGATCATGATCTTTTTGCTAAAGAAGTTCATGAATTTATCACTGCTGAAGTGAAAGCCATCGTCTCTTGGAGAATGCTGCTTTTTAGTTAGCTTTGTGACAATATCTAAAATAAATTTGGGATTTTTCTTATTCTCCTCAATTAAGTTGGAAAAATAGGATGATACTGCACGGTACTGTCTTTCCAAGCTATTCGGAAGACTTCCAGTTTGGTGTAGCGCCATTTCCGTTCCAATTTTCTCAAAGCTTGCTTCAGGGCCGGGGTATTTTCTGTATACCAGGGAGCTAGTTTCTTATGACAAATGTTGTGCGACTGCATCTAGGGTATTACTCAAGGTTAAATTGAGTTCCTCAGTTAGGTGGTTAACCGATTTTTGTCATCCTTGGGTAGGTGGAGGGAGTCTGGAAGGGCATCTAGGAATCTTGGGTTGTCCGAGAATTTATAGCATGGCTTTTGATGATCATTAGTTGGGGTCTGAGCAGATTATTTGTTGTGATTGCAAACGTAATAAAATGGTGGTCCGATAGTCCAGAATTATGAGGAAAAACATTAAACACAATATTTATTCCACAAGACAAAACTAGGTCCAGGGTATGACTGTGGCAGTGAGTAGGTCCAGAGACATGTTGGACAAATCCCATTGAGTCGATGATGGCTCCGAAAGCCTTTTGGAGTGGGTCTGTGGACTTTTCCATGTGGATATTAAAGTCATCAAAAATGTGAATATTATCTGCTATGACTACAAGGCCTGATAGGAATTCAGGGAACTGTATATGGCCCAGGAGGCCTGTAAACAGTAGCTATAAAAAGTGATTGAGTAGGCTGCATAGATTTCATGACGAGAAGCTCAAAATACAAAAATACAGTTTTTTTGTCAATTGAAATTTGCTATCGTAAATGTTAGCAACACCTCCGCCTTTGCAGGATGCGCAAGGGATATGGTCACTAGTGTAACCGGGAGGAGAGGCCTAATTTAACACAGTAAATTCATCAGGCTTAAGCCATGTTCCAGTCAGGCAAATCACAGATCCACAGATGATGCAATCTCTATTGGACTCCACATGGCCCTTTCCCACCTGGACAATAGGAACACCTATGTGAGAATGCTGTTCATTAACTACAGCTCAGCGTTCAATACCATAGTACCCTCAAAGCTCATCACCAAGCTAAGGATCCTGGGACTAATCACCTCCCTCTGCAACTGGATCCTGGACTTCCTGACAGGCCTGATCACTGACAACGACGAGACAGCCTATAGGGAGGAGGTCAGAGACCAGGCCGGGTGGTGCCAGAATAACAACCTATCCCTCAACCAATACTAAGGAGATGATTGTGGACTACAGGAAAAGGAGCACGGAGCACGTCCCCATTCTAATCGACGAGGCTATAGTGGAGCAAGTTGAGAGCTTCAAATTCCTTGGTGTCCACATCAACAACAAACTAGATTGGTCCAAACACACCAAGACAGTCATGAACAGGGCACAACAAAGCTTATTCCCCTTCAGCAAACTAAAAAGATTTGGCATGGGTCCTGAGATCGTCAAAAGGTTCTACAGCTGCAACATCGAGAGCTTCCTGACTGGTTGCATCACTGCCTGGTACGGCAATTGCTCGGCCTTCGACCACAAGGCACTTCAGAGGGTAGTGCGTACGGCCCAGTACATCACTGGGGCAAAGCTGCCTGCCATCCAGGACCTCTGCACCAGGCGGTGTCAGAGGAAGGCCCTAAAAATTGTCAAAGACCCCAGCCACCCCAGTCATAGACTGTTCTTTCTACTACCGCATGGCAAACGGTACCAGAGTGCCATGTCTAGGACAAAAAAAACAGTTTTTACCCCCAAGCCATAAGACTCCTGAACAGGTAACCAAATGGTTACCCGGACTATATGCATTGTGTGTCCCCCCCAAACCCATCTTTTACGCTGCTGCTACTCTCTGTTTATCTTATATACATAGTCACTTTAACTATACGTTCATGTACATACTACCTCAATTGGCCCGACCAACCGGTGCTCCCGCACATTGGCTAACCGGGCTATCTGCATTGTGTCCCACCACCCGCCAACCCCTCTTTTTACGCTTCTGCTACTCTCTGTTCATCATCTATGCATAGTCACTTTAACTATACATACATGTACATACTACCTCAATCAGCCTGACTAACAGGTGTCTGTATATAGTCTTGCTACTCTTTTTTCAAATGTCTTTTTACTGTTTGTTTTCTTTACTTACCTACACACACCTTTTTTTTCTTCTTTTTTTTCACCCCATTGGTTAGAATCTGTAAGGAAGCATTTCACTGTAATGTCTACACCTGTTGTATTCGGCGCACGTGACAAATAAACTTTGATTTGATTTGATTAGTTCATTGACTATAACTGCCTTGGAAGTGAGGGTTCTAACATTAAGTAGCCCTATTTTGAGATGTGAGGTATCACGAACTCTTTCAATAATGGCAGGAATGGAGGAGGTCTTTATTCCAGTGAGATTGCTAAGGCGAACACCGTCATGTTTAGTTTTGACCAACCGAGATCGAGGCACAGACACGGTCTCAATGGGGATAGCTGATCTGACTACACTGACTGTGCTAGTGGCAGACTCCACTAAGCTGGCAGGCTGGCTAACAGCCTGCTGCCTGTCCTGCACCTTATCTCATTGTGGAGATAGAGCCCTGTCTGTGTTCATAGATAAGATGAGAGCACCCCTCCAGCTAGGATGCAGTCCGTCACTCCTCAGCAGGCCAGGCTTGGTCCTTTGTGGGTGAGTCCCAGAAAGAGGGCCGATTAACTACAAATTACATGTTTTGGGAGGGGCAGAAAGCAGTTTTCAATCAGCGATTGAGTTGTGAGACACTGCTGTAGAGCTCATCACTCCCCCTTACTGGGAGGGGGCCAGGGACAATTACTCGATGCCGACACATCTTTCTTGCTGATTTACACGCTGAAGCTTTGTTGCGCTTGGTGACCTTTGACTGTTTCATCCTAACATCGTTGGTGCCGACGTGTATAACAATATCCCCATACTGTCTACACTTGCCAGTTTTAGCCTTAGCCAGCACCATCTTCAGATTAGCCTTAACGTCGATAGCCCTGCCCCCTGGTAAACAGTGTATGATCACTGATTCTAATACTGCGGGTAATGGAGTCGCCAATGATTTGGGTTTCAATTTGAGCTAATTGTGGGAGGCTTTCAGGTCTCAGACCCCGTTATGGGTAGAGGAGAGACAGGGGAAGGCTTGGCCTCTGACTCGGACTCATTGCTTAATGGGGAAAACCGGTTGAAAGTTTCTGTCAGCTGAATGAGCGACACCGGTTGAGCATTCCTACAGCATTTCCTTCCAGAAGCCATGAGAGAATTGTCTGGCTGCGGGGACCGTGCGAGGGGATTTATACTATCTGTACTTACTGATGGCACAGATGCTGTTTCATCCTTTCCTACACTTAAATTAACCTTGCCTAACGATTGTGTCTGAAGTTGGGCTTGCAGCACGGCTATCCTCACCGTAAGGCGATCGTTCTCCTGTATATTATGAGTACAGTGGCTGCAATTAGAAGACAACATGTTAATGTTACTATTTAGCTTCGGCTGGTGGAGGTTGTGTAAAACCATGTCCAGATAAAGCGTCAGGGGTGAAAAAATTGAATGAAAAAAGTAGAGTGGAAAAAAAACAATATACTATAAAACAGTAATTAAAAAGTAAAAACCGTCAAGTTGGCAGGTAGCAAAGTAACGTTAGCAACAAACCACACAGCAGCACGTAAACAAGGCCAGAAGGTGTGACCGGAAATGACAGAGACTGTCTGCCCCCTTCCCCGCTCTCTCGTCTGTCTGTCTGTCTGTCTGTCTGTCTGTCTGTCTGTCTGTCTGTCTGTCTGTCTGTCTGTCTGTCTGTCTGTCTGTCTGTCTGTCTGTCTGTCTGCCTGCCTGCCTGTCTGTCTGTCTGCCCCCTTCCCCGCTCTGTCTGTCTGTCTGTCTGTCTGTCTGTCTGTCTGTCTGTCTGTCTGTCTGCCCACTTCCCCCCTCTCTCCTCTCTTGTCTGTCTGCCCCCTTTCCCCCTCTCTCCTCTCCTGTCTGTCATGGACCTAGCCATATGGTGCCAGGACAACATCCTCTCCCTCAACGTGATCAAAACAAAGGAAATGATTGTGGACTACAGGAAAAGGAGGACAGAACACGCCCCAAATTCTCATTGACGGGGCTGCAGTGAAACAGATTGAGAGCTTCAAGTTTCTTGGTGTCCACATCACCAACAAACTATCATGGTCCAAACACACCAAGACAGTCGTGAAGAGGGCACGACAAAGCCTATTCCCCCCACAGGAGTAAAAAGATTTGACATGGGTCCTCAGGTCCTCAAAAGGTTCTACAGCTGCACCATCGAGAGCACTCTGACTGGTTGCATCACTGCCTGGTATGGCAACTGCTCGGCCTCCATCCGCAATGGCTCAACAGAGGGTAGTGTGTACGGCCCAGTACATCACTGGGGCCAAGCTTCCTACCATCCAGGACCTCTATACCAGGCGGTGTCAGACGAAGGACCAAAAATTGTCAAAGACTCCTGCCACCCTAGTCATAGACTGTTCTCTCTGCTACCGCACTGCAAACGGTACCGGAGCACCAAGTCTAGGTCCAAAAGGCTTCTACCCCCAAGCCATAAGACTCTTGAACAGCTAATCAAATGGCTACCCCCCTGTATATAGTCTCCACATTGACTCTGTACCGGTACCCCCTTGTATATAGTCTCCACATTGACTCTGTACCGGTACCCCCTTGTATATAGTCTCCACATTGACTCTGTACCGGTACCCCCTGTATATAGCCTCCACATTGACTCTGTACCGGTACCCCCTGTATATAGTCTCCACATTGACTCTGTACCGGTACCCCCTGTATATAGTCTCCACATTGACTCTGTACCGGTACCCCCTGTATATAGCCTCCACATTGACTCTGTACCGGTACCCCCTGTATATAGCCTCCACATTGACTCTGTACCGGTACCCCCCTGTATATAGTCTCCACATTGACTCTGTACCGGTACCCCCTGTATATAGCCTCCACATTGACTCTGTACCGGTACCCCCCTGTATATATTCTCCACATTGACTCTGTACCGGTACCCCCTGTATATAGTCTCCACATTGACTCTGTACCGGTACCCCCTTGTATATAGCCTCCACATGTGTATATAGTCTCCACATTGACTCTGTACCAGTAGCCCCTGTATATAGCCTCCACATTGACTCTGTACCGGTACCCCCTGTATATAGCCTCCACATTGACTCTGTACCGGTACCCCCTGTATATAGCCTCCACATTGACTCTGTACCAGTACCCCCTGTATATAGTCTCCACATTAACTCTGTACCAGTACCCCCTGTATATAGCCTCCACATTGACTCTGTACCAGTACCCCCTGTATATAGCCTCCACATTGACTCTGTACCGGTACCCCCTGTATATAGTCTCCACATTGACTCTGTACCAGTACCCCCTGTATATAGCCTCCACATTGACTCTGTACCGGTACCCCCTGTATATAGCCTCCACATTGACTCTGTACCAGTACCCCCTGTATATAGCCTCCACATTGACTCTGTACCAGTACCCCTGTATATAGTCTCCACATTGACTCTGTACCAGTACCCCCTGTATATAGCCTCCACATTGACTCTGTACCAGTACCCCCTGTATATAGTCTCCACATTGACTCTGTACCAGTACCCCCTGTATATAGTCTCCACATTGACTCTGTACCGGTACCCCCTGTATATAGCCTCCACATTGACTCTGTACCGGTACCCCCTGTATATAGTCTCCACATTGACTCTGTACCAGTACCCCCTGTATATAGCCTCCACATTGACTCTGTACCGGTACCCCCTGTATATAGTCTCCACATTGACTCTGTACTGGTACCCCCTGTATATAGTCTCCACATTGACTCTGTACCGGTACCCCCTGTATATAGTCTCCACATTAACTCTGTACCGGTACCCCCTGTATATAGCCTCCACATTAACTCTGTACTGGTACCCCCTGTATATAGCCTCCACATTGACTCTGTACCGGTACCCCCTGTATATAGCCTCCACATTGACTCTGTACCGGTACCCCCTGTATATAGCCTCCACATTAACTCTGTACCGGTACCCCCTGTATATAGCCTCCACATTGACTCTGTACCGGTACCCCCTGTATATAGCCTCCACATTGACTCTGTACCGGTACCCCCTGTATATAGCCTCCACATTGACTCTGTACCAGTACCCCCTGTATATAGCCTCCACATTGACTCTGTACCGGTACCCCCTGTATATAGCCTCCACATTGACTCTGTACCGGTACCCCCCTGTATATAGTCTCCACATTGACTCTGTACCAGTACCCCCTGTATATAGCCTCCACATTGACTCTGTACCGGTACCTCCTGTATATAGCCTCCACATTGACTCTGTACCGGTACCCCCTGTATATAGCCTCCACATTGACTCTGTACCGGTACCCCCTGTATATAGCCTCCACATTAACTCTGTACCGGTACCCCCTGTATATAGCCTCCACATTGACTCTGTACCGGTACCCCCTGTATATAGCCTCCACATTGACTCTGTACCGGTACCCCCTGTATATAGCCTCCACATTGACTCTGTACCAGTACCCCTGTATATAGCCTCCACATTGACTCTGTGCCGGTACCCCCTGTATATAGCCTCCACATTGACTCTGTACCGGTGCCCCCTGTATATAGTCTCCACATTGACTCTGTACCAGTACCCCCTGTATATAGCCTCCACATTGACTCTGTACCGGTACCTCCTGTATATAGCCTCCACATTAACTCTGTACCAGTACCCCCTGTATATAGCCTCCACATTGACTCTGTACCGGTACCTCCTGTATATAGCCTCCACATTGACTCTGTACCAGTACCCCCTGTATATAGCCTCCACATTGACTCTGTACCGGTACCCCCTGTATATAGCCTCCACATTAACTCTGTACCGGTACCCCCTGTATATAGCCTCCACATTGACTCTGTACCGGTACCCCCTGTATATAGCCTCCACATTGACTCTGTACCGGTACCCCCTGTATATAGTCTCCACATTAACTCTGTACCGGTACCCCCTGTATATAGCCTCCACATTGACTCTGTACCGGTACCCCCTGTATAAAGCCTCCACATTGACTCTGTACCGGTACCCCTTGTATATAGCCTCCACATTGACTCTGTACCGGTACCCCCTGTATATAGCCTCCACATTGACTCTGTACCGGTACCCCCTGTATATAGCCTCCACATTGACTCTGTACCGGTACCCCCTTGTATATAGCCTCCACATTGACTCTGTACGGGTACCCCCTGTATATAGCCTCCACATTAACTCTGTACCGGTACCCCCTGTATATAGTCTCCACATTGACTCTGTACCGGTACCCCCTGTATATAGTCTCCACATTGACTCTGTACCGGTACCCCCTCTATATAGCCTCCACATTGACTCTGTACCGGTACCCCCTCTATATAGTCTCCACATTGACTCTGTACCGGTACCCCCTCTATATAGCCTCCACATTGACTCTGTACCGGTACCCCCTCTATATAGCCTCCACATTGACTCTGTACCGGTACCCCCTCTATATAGCCTCCACATTGACTCTGTACCGGTACCCCCTGTATATAGCCTCCACATTGACTCTGTACCGGTACCCCCTGTATATAGCCTCCACATTGACTCTGTACCGGTACCCCCTTGTATATAGCCTCCACATTGACTCTGTACGGGTACCCCCTGTATATAGCCTCCACATTAACTCTGTACCGGTACCCCCTGTATATAGTCTCCACATTGACTCTGTACCGGTACCCCCTGTATATAGTCTCCACATTGACTCTGTACCGGTACCCCCTCTATATAGCCTCCACATTGACTCTGTACCGGTACCCCCTCTATATAGCCTCCACATTGACTCTGTACCGGTACCCCCTCTATATAGTCTCCACATTGACTCTGTACCGGTACCCCCTCTATATAGCCTCCACATTGACTCTGTACCGGTACCCCCTCTATATAGCCTCCACATTGACTCTGTACCGGTACCCCCTGTATATAGTCTCCACATTAACTCTGTACTGGTACCCCCTGTATATAGTCTCCACATTAACTCTGTACCGGTACCCCCTGTATATAGCCTCCACATTGACTCTGTACCGGTACCCCCTGTATATAGCCTCCACATTGACTCTGTACCGGTACCCCCTGTATAAAGCCTCCACATTGACTCTGTACTGGTACCCCCTGTATATAGTCTCCACATTGACTCTGTAATGGTACCCCCTGTATATAGCCTCCACATTGACTCTGTACCGGTACCCCCTGTATATAGCCTCCACATTGACTCTGTACCGGTACCCCCTGTATAAAGCCTCCACATTGACTCTGTACCGGTACCCCCTGTATAAAGCCTCCACATTAACTCTGTACCGGTACCCCCTGTATATAGTCTCCACATTAACTCTGTACTGGTACCCCCTGTATATAGCCTCCACATTAACTCTGTACCAGTACCCCCTGTATATAGCCTCCACATTGACTCTGTACCGGTACCCCCTGTATATAGTCTCCACATTAACTCTGTACTGGTACCCCCTGTATATAGCCTCCACATTAACTCTGTACCGGTACCCCCTGTATATAGCCTCCACATTGACTCTGTACCGGTACCCCCTGTATATAGCCTCCACATTAACTCTGTACCGGTACCCCCTGTATATAGCCTCCACATTAACTCTGTACCGGTACCCCCTGTATATAGCCTCCACATTGACTCTGTACCAGTACCCCCTGTATATAGCCTCCACATTAACTCTGTACCGGTACCCCCTGTATATAGCCTCCACATTGACTCTGTACCGGTACCCCCTGTATAAAGCCTCCACATTAACTCTGTACCGGTACCCCCTGTATATAGCCTCCACATTAACTCTGTACCGGTACCCCCTGTATAAAGCCTCCACATTAACTCTGTACCGGTACCCCCTGTATATAGCCTCCACATTAACTCTGTACCGGTACCCCCTGTATAAAGCCTCCACATTAACTCTGTACCGGTACCCCCTGTATATAGCCTCCACATTAACTCTGTACCGGTACCCCCTGTATATAGCCTCCACATTGACTCTGTACCGGTACCCCCTGTATATAGCCTCCACATTAACTCTGTACCGGTACCCCCTGTATATAGCCTCCACATTAACTCTGTACCGGTACCCCCTGTATATAGCCTCCACATTGACTCTGTACCAGTACCCCCTGTATATAGCCTCCACATTAACTCTGTACCGGTACCCCCTGTATATAGCCTCCACATTGACTCTGTACCGGTACCCCCTGTATATAGTCTCCACATTGACTCTGTACCGGTACCCCCTGTATATAACCTCCACATTGACTCTGTACCAGTACCCCCTGTATATAGCCTCCACATTGACTCTGTACCGGTACCCCCTGTATATAGCCTCCACATTGACTCTGTACCGGTACCCCCCTGTATATAGTCTCCACATTGACTCTGTACCAGTACCCCCTGTATATAGCCTCCACATTGACTCTGTACCGGTACCTCCTGTATATAGCCTCCACATTAACTCTGTACCAGTACCCCCTGTATATAGCCTCCACATTGACTCTGTACGGTGCCTCCTGTATATAGCCTCCACATTGACTCTGTACCAGTACCCCCTGTATATAGCCTCCACATTGACTCTGTACTGGTACCCCCTGTATATAGCCTCCACATTAACTCTGTGCCGGTACCCCCTGTATATAGCCTCCACATTGACTCTGTACCGGTACCCCCTGTATATAGCCTCCACATTGACTCTGTACCGGTACCCCCTGTATATAGTCTCCACATTAACTCTGTACCGGTACCCCCTGTATATAGCCTCCACATTGACTCTGTACCGGTACCCCCTGTATAAAGCCTCCACATTGACTCTGTACCGGTACCCCTTGTATATAGCCTCCACATTGACTCTGTACCGGTACCCCCTGTATATAGCCTCCACATTGACTCTGTGCGGTACCCCCTGTATATAGCCTCCACATTGACTCTGTAGCGGTACCCCTTGTATATAGCCTCCACATTGACTCTGTACGGGTACCCCCTGTATATAGCCTCCACATTAACTCTGTACCGGTACCCCCTGTATATAGTCTCCACATTGACTCTGTACCGGTACCCCCTGTATATAGTCTCCACATTGACTCTGTACCGGTACCCCCTCTATATAGCCTCCACATTGACTCTGTACCGGTACCCCCTCTATATAGTCTCCACATTGACTCTGTACCGGTACCCCCTCTATATAGCCTCCACATTGACTCTGTACCGGTACCCCCTCTATATAGCCTCCACATTGACTCTGTACCGGTACCCCCTCTATATAGCCTCCACATTGACTCTGTACCGGTACCCCCTGTATATAGCCTCCACATTGACTCTGTACCGGTACCCCCTGTATATAGCCTCCACATTGACTCTGTACCGGTACCCCCTTGTATATAGCCTCCACATTGACTCTGTACGGGTACCCCCTGTATATAGCCTCCACATTAACTCTGTACCGGAACCCCCTGTATATAGTCTCCACATTGACTCTGTACCGGTACCCCCTGTATATAGTCTCCACATTGACTCTGTGCCCGGTGCCCCCTCTATATAGCCTCCACATTGACTCTGTACCGGTACCCCCTCTATATAGCCTCCACATTGACTCTGTACCGGTACCCCCTCTATATAGTCTCCACATTGACTCTGTACCGGTACCCCCTCTATATAGCCTCCACATTGACTTTGTACCGGTACCCCCTCTATATAGTCTCCACATTGACTCTGTACCGGTACCCCCTCTATATAGCCTCCACATTGACTCTGTACCGGTACCCCCTGTATATAGTCTCCACATTAACTCTGTACTGGTACCCCCTGTATATAGTCTCCACATTAACTCTGTACCGGTACCCCCTGTATATAGCCTCCACATTGACTCTGTACCGGTACCCCCTGTATATAGCCTCCACATTGACTCTGTACGGGTACCCCCTGTATATAGCCTCCACATTAACTCTGTACCGGTACCCCCTGTATATAGTCTCCACATTGACTCTGTACCGGTACCCCCTGTATATAGTCTCCACATTGACTCTGTACCGACCGGTACCCCCTCTATATAGCCTCCACATTGACTCTGTACCGGTACCCCCTCTATATAGTCTCCACATTGACTCTGTACCGGTACCCCTCTATATAGCCTCCACATTGACTCTGTGCGGTACCCCCTCTATATAGCCTCCACATTGACTCTGTGCCGGTACCCCCTCTATATAGCCTCCACATTGACTCTGTGCGGTACCCCCTGTATATAGCCTCCACATTGACTCTGTGCCGGTACCCCCCTGTATATAGCCTCCACATTGACTCTGTACCGGTACCCCCTTGTATATAGCCTCCACATTGACTCTGTACGGGTACCCCCCTGTATATAGCCTCCACATTAACTCTGTGCCGGAACCCCCTGTATATAGTCTCCACATTGACTCTGTACCGGTACCCCCTGTATATAGTCTCCACATTGACTCTGTGCGGTACCCCCCTCTATATAGCCTCCACATTGACTCTGTGCCGGTACCCCCTCTATATAGCCTCCACATTGACTCTGTACAGTGCCCCCTCTATATAGTCTCCACATTGACTCTGTACCGGTACCCCCTCTATATAGCCTCCACATTGACTCTGTACCGGTACCCCCTCTATATAGTCTCCACATTGACTCTGTGCCGGTACCCCCCTATATAGCCTCCACATTGACTCTGTACCGGTACCCCCTGTATATAGTCTCCACATTAACTCTGTACTGGTACCCCCCTGTATATAGTCTCCACATTAACTCTGTACCGGTACCCCCTGTATATAGCCTCCACATTGACTCTGTGCGGTACCCCCCTGTATATAGCCTCCACATTGACTCTGTACCGGTACCCCCTGTATAAAGCCTCCACATTGACTCTGTACTGGTACCCCCTGTATATAGTCTCCACATTGACTCTGTACTGGTACCCCCTGTATATAGCCTCCACATTGACTCTGTACCGGTACCCCCTGTATATAGCCTCCACATTGACTCTGTACCGGTACCCCCTGTATAAAGCCTCCACATTGACTCTGTACCGGTACCCCCTGTATAAAGCCTCCACATTAACTCTGTACCGGTACCCCCTGTATATATCTCCACATTAACTCTGTACTGGTACCCCCTGTATATAGCCTCCACATTAACTCTGTACCAGTACCCCCTGTATATAGCCTCCACATTGACTCTGTACCGGTACCCCCTGTATATAGTCTCCACATTAACTCTGTACTGGTACCCCCTGTATATAGCCTCCACATTAACTCTGTGCAGTACCCCTGTATATAGCCTCCACATTAACTCTGTACCGGTACCCCCTGTATATAGCCTCCACATTGACTCTGTACCGGTACCCCCTGTATATAGCCTCCACATTAACTCTGTACCGGTACCCCCTGTATATAGCCTCCACATTAACTCTGTACCGGTACCCCCTGTATATAGCCTCCACATTGACTCTGTACCAGTACCCCCTGTATATAGCCTCCACATTAACTCTGTACCGGTACCCCCCTGTATATAGCCTCCACATTGACTCTGTGCCGGTGCCCCTGTATAAAGCCTCCACATTAACTCTGTGCAGTACCCCCTGTATATAGCCTCCACATTAACTCTGTGCCGGTACCCCTGTATAAAGCCTCCACATTAACTCTGTACCGGTACCCCCTGTATATAGCCTCCACATTAACTCTGTACCGGTACCCCCTGTATAAAGCCTCCACATTAACTCTGTGCCGGTACCCCCTGTATATAGCCTCCACATTAACTCTGTGCCGGTACCCCCTGTATATAGCCTCCACATTGACTCTGTGCAGTGCCCCCTGTATATAGCCTCCACATTAACTCTGTGCCGGTACCCCCTGTATATAGCCTCCACATTAACTCTGTACCGGTACCCCCTGTATATAGCCTCCACATTGACTCTGTACCAGTACCCCCTGTATATAGCCTCCACATTAACTCTGTGCCGGTACCCCCTGTATATAGCCTCCACATTGACTCTGTGCGGTACCCCCTGTATATAGCCTCCACATTGACTCTGTGCCGGTACCCCCTGTATATAGCCTCCACATTGACTCTGTACCGGTACCCCCTGTATAAAGCCTCCACATTGACTCTGTACCGGTACCCCCTGTATAAAGCCTCCACATTGACTCTGTACCAGTACCCCCTGTATATAGCCTCCACATTAACTCTGTACCGGTACCCCCTGTATAAAGCCTCCACATTAACTCTGTACCGGTACCCCCTGTATATAGCCTCCACATTGACTCTCTACCGGTACCTCCTGTATATAGCCTCCACATTGACTCTGTACCGGTACCCCCTGTATATAGTCTCCACATTGACTCTGTACCGGTACCTCCTGTATATAGCCTCCACATTGACTCTGTACCGGTACCCCCTGTATATAGTCTCCACATTGACTCTGTACCGGTACCTCCTGTATATAGTCTCCACATTGACTCTGTCCCAGTACCCCCTGTATATAGCCTCCACATTGACTCTGTACCGGTACCCCCTGTATATAGTCTCCACATTAACTCTGTACCGGTACCCCCTGTATATAGCCTCCACATTAACTCTGTACCGGTACCCCCTGTATATAGTCTCCACATTGACTCTGTACCGGTACCTCCTGTATATAGTCTCCACATTGACTCTGTACTGGTACCCCCTGTATATAGCCTCCACATTGACTCTGTACCGGTACTCCCTGTATATAGCCTCCACATTGACTCTGTACTGGTACCCCCTGTATATAGCCTCCACATTGACTCTGTACCGGTACCCCCTGTATATAGTCTCCACATTGACTCTGTACCGGTACCCCCTGTATATAGTCTCCACATTGACTCTGTACTGGTACCCCCTGTATATAGTCTCCACATTGACTCTGTACTGGTACCCCCTGTATATAGTCTCCACATTGACTCTGTACTGGTACCCCCTGTATATAGTCTCCACATTGACTCTGTACTGGTACCCCCTGTATATAGTCTCCACATTGACTCTGTACTGGTACCCCCTGTATATAGTCTCCACATTGACTCTGTACCCGGTGCCCCCTGTATATAGTCTCCACATTGACTCTGTACGGTACCCCCTGTATATAGTCTCCACATTGACTCTGTACTGGTACCCCCTGTATATAGCCTCCACATTGACTCTGTACCGGTACCCCTGTATATAGTCTCCACATTAACTCTGTACCGGTACCCCCTGTATATAGTCTCCACATTGACTCTGTACCGGTACCCCCTGTATATAGCCTCCACATTGACTCTGCCCGGTACCCCCTGTATATAGCCTCCACATTGACTCTGTACCGGTACCCCCTGTATATAGCCTCCACATTGACTCTGTACCGGTACCCCCTGTATATAGCCTCCACATTGACTCTGTACCGGTACCCCCTGTATATAGCCTCCACATTGACTCTGTGCCGGTACCCCCTGTATATAGCCTCCACATTGACTCTGTACCGGTACCCCCCTGTATATAGCCTCCACATTGACTCTGTGCCGGTACCCCTGTATATAGCCTCCACATTGACTCTGTGCCGGTACCCCCTGTATATAGCCTCCACATTAACTCTGTACCGGTACCCCCTGTATATAGCCTCCACATTAACTCTGTGCGGTACCCCCTGTATATAGCCTCCACATTGACTCTGTGCCAGTACCCCCTGTATATAGCCTCCACATTAACTCTGTACCGGTACCCCCTGTATATAGCCTCCACATTGACTCTGTGCCGGTACCCCCTGTATATAGCCTCCACATTGACTCTGTGCGGTACCCCCTGTATATAGCCTCCACATTGACTCTGTACCGGTACCCCCTGTATAAAAAGCCTCCACATTGACTCTGTGCGGTACCCCCTGTATAAAGCCTCCACATTGACTCTGTACCAGTACCCCCTGTATATAGCCTCCACATTAACTCTGTACCGGTACCCCCTGTATAAAGCCTCCACATTAACTCTGTGCAGTTACCCCCTGTATATAGCCTCCACATTGACTCTGTGCCGGTACCTCCTGTATATAGCCTCCACATTGACTCTGTACCGGTACCCCCTGTATATAGTCTCCACATTGACTCTGTACCGGTACCTCCTGTATATAGCCTCCACATTGACTCTGTACCGGTACCCCCTGTATATAGTCTCCACATTGACTCTGTGCCCGGTACCTCCTGTATATAGTCTCCACATTGACTCTGTCCCAGTACCCCCTGTATATAGCCTCCACATTGACTCTGTGCGGTACCCCCTGTATATAGTCTCACATTAACTCTGTACCGGTACCCCTGTATATAGCCTCCACATTAACTCTGTACCGGTACCCCCTGTATATAGTCTCCACATTGACTCTGTACCGGTGCCTCCTGTATATAGTCTCCACATTGACTCTGTACTGGTACCCCCTGTATATAGCCTCCACATTGACTCTGTGCCGGTACTCCTGTATATAGCCTCCACATTGACTCTGTGCCGGTGCCCCCTGTATATAGCCTCCACATTGACTCTGTACTGGTGCCCCCTGTATATAGCCTCCACATTGACTCTGTACCGGTACCCCCTGTATATAGCCTCCACATTGACTCTGTACCCGGTGCCCCCTGTATATAGCCTCCACATTGACTCTGTGCGGTACCCCCCTGTATATAGTCTCCACATTGACTCTGTGCCGGTACCCCTGTATATAGCCTCCACATTGACTCTGTACTGGTACCCCCTGTATATAGCCTCCACATTGACTCTGTACCGGTACCCCTGTATATAGCCTCCACATTGACTCTGTGCGGTACCCCCTGTATATAGCCTCCACATTGACTCTGTGCGGTACCCCCTGTATATAGTCTCACATTGACTCTGTACTGGTACCCCCTGTATATAGCCTCCACATTGACTCTGTACTGGTACCCCCTGTATATAGTCTCCACATTGACTCTGTACTGGTGCCCCCTGTATATAGTCTCCACATTGACTCTGTACTGGTACCCCCTGTATATAGCCTCCACATTGACTCTGTGGTACCCCCTGTATATAGCCTCCACATTGACTCTGTACTGGTACCCCCTGTATATAGCCTCCACATTGACTCTGTACTGGTGCCCCCTGTATATAGCCTCCACATTGACTCTGTACTGGTGCCCCCTGTATATAGTCTCCCACATTGACTCTGTACCGGTACCCCCTGTATATAGTCTCCACATTGACTCTGTACTGGTACCCCCTGTATATAGTCTCCACATTGACTCTGTACTGGTACCCCCTGTATATAGTCTCCACATTGACTCTGTACCGGTACCCCCTGTATATAGCCTCCACATTGACTCTGTACTGGTACCCCCTGTATATAGTCTCCACATTGACTCTGTGCCGGTGCCCCCTGTATATAGTCTCCACATTGACTCTGTGCCGGTACCCCCTGTATATAGTCTCCACATTGACTCTGTGCCGGTACCCCCCTGTATATAGTCTCCACATTGACTCTGTGCGGTGCCCCCTGTATATAGCCTCCACATTGACTCTGTACGGTACCCCCTGTATATAGTCTCCACATTGACTCTGTGCGGTACCCCCTGTATATAGCCTCCACATTGACTCTGTGCCGGTGCCCCCTGTATATAGCCTCCACATTGACTCTGTACTGGTACCCCCTGTATATAGTCTCCACATTGACTCTGTGCCGGTGCCCCCTGTATATAGTCTCCACATTGACTCTGTGCCGGTACCCCCTGTATATAGCCTCCACATTGACTCTGTACCGGTACCCCCTGTATATAGCCTCCACATTGACTCTGTACTGGTACCCCCTGTATATAGCCTCCACATTGACTCTGTACTGGTACCCCCTGTATATAGTCTCCACATTGACTCTGTGCCGGTACCCCCTGTATATAGCCTCCACATTGACTCTGTACGGTACCCCCTGTATATAGCCTCCACATTGACTCTGTACTGGTACCCCCCTGTATATAGCCTCCACAATGACTCTGTACCAGTACCCCCTGTATATAGCCTCCACATTGACTCTGTACCGGTACCCCCTGTATATAGTCTCTACATTGACTCTGTGCAGTACCCCCTGTATATAGTCTCCACATTGACTCTGTACCGGTACCCCCTGTATATAGCCTCCACATTGACTCTGTACTGGTACCCCCTGTATATAGCCTCCACATTGACTCTGTGCGGTACCCCCTGTATATAGCCTCCACATTGACTCTGTACCGGTGCCCCCTGTATATAGCCTCCACATTGACTCTGTACCGGTACCCCCTGTATATAGTCTCCACATTGACTCTGTACTGGTACCCCTGTATATAGCCTCCACATTGACTCTGTACTGGTACCCCCTGTATATAGTCTCCACATTGACTCTGTACTGGTACCCCCTGTATATAGTCTCCACATTGACTCTGTACTGGTACCCCCTGTATATAGCCTCCACATTGACTCTGTACTGGTACCCCCTGTATATAGCCTCCACATTGACTCTGTACTGGTACCCCCTGTATATAGCCTCCACATTGACTCTGTACTGGTACCCCCTGTATATAGCCTCCACATTGACTCTGTACTGGTACCCCCTGTATATAGTCTCCACATTGACTCTGTACCGGTACCCCCTGTATATAGTCTCCACATTGACTCTGTACTGGTACCCCCTGTATATAGTCTCCACATTGACTCTGTACTGGTACCCCCTGTATATAGTCTCCACATTGACTCTGTACCGGTACCCCCTGTATATAGCCTCCACATTGACTCTGTACTGGTACCCCCTGTATATAGTCTCCACATTGACTCTGTGCGGTACCCCCTGTATATAGTCTCCACATTGACTCTGTACCGGTACCCCCTGTATATAGTCTCCACATTGACTCTGTACCGGTACCCCCTGTATATAGTCTCCACATTGACTCTGTACCGGTACCCCCTGTATATAGCCTCCACATTGACTCTGTACCGGTACCCCCTGTATATAGTCTCCACATTGACTCTGTGCCGGTACCCCCTGTATATAGCCTCCACATTGACTCTGTACCGGTACCCCCTGTATATAGCCTCCACATTGACTCTGTACTGGTACCCCCTGTATATAGTCTCCACATTGACTCTGTACCGGTACCCCTGTATATAGTCTCCACATTGACTCTGTACCGGTACCCCCTGTATATAGCCTCCACATTGACTCTGTGCGGTACCCCCTGTATATAGCCTCCACATTGACTCTGTACTGGTACCCCTGTATATAGCCTCCACATTGACTCTGTACTGGTACCCCCTGTATATAGTCTCCACATTGACTCTGTGCCGGTACCCCCTGTATATAGCCTCCACATTGACTCTGTGCCGGTACCCCCTGTATATAGCCTCCACATTGAGCTCTGTACTGGTACCCCCTGTATATAGCCTCCACAATGACTCTGTACCAGTACCCCCTGTATATAGCCTCCACATTGACTCTGTGCCGGTACCCCCTGTATATAGTCTCTACATTGACTCTGTACCGGTACCCCCTGTATATAGTCTCTACATTGACTCTGTGCGGTACCCCCTGTATATAGTCTCCACATTGACTCTGCCGGTACCCCCTGTATATAGCCTCCACATTGACTCTGTGCCGGTACCCCCTGTATATAGTCTCCACATTGACTCTGTGCCGGTACCCCCTGTATATAGTCTCCACATTGACTCTGTACCCGGTACCCCCTGTATATAGTCTCTACATTGACTCTGTACCGGTACCCCCTGTATATAGCCTCCACATTGACTCTGTACGGTACCCCCTGTATATAGTCTCCACATTGACTCTGTGCGGTACCCCCTGTATATAGCCTCCACATTGACTCTGTACCGGTACCCCCTGTATATAGCCTCCACATTGACTCTGTACTGGTACCCCCTGTATATAGTCTCCACATTGACTCTGTACCGGTACCCCCTGTATATAGTCTCCACATTGACTCTGTACCGGTACCCCCTGTATATAGCCTCCACATTGACTCTGTACCGGTACCCCCTGTATATAGCCTCCACATTGACTCTGTACTGGTACCCCCTGTATATAGCCTCCACATTGACTCTGTACTGGTACCCCCTGTATATAGTCTCCACATTGACTCTGTACCGGTACCCCCTGTATATAGCCTCCACATTGACTCTGTACCGGTACCCCCTGTATATAGCCTCCACATTGACTCTGTGCTGGTACCCCCTGTATATAGCCTCCACAATGACTCTGTACCAGTACCCCCTGTATATAGCCTCCACATTGACTCTGTACCGGTACCCCCTGTATATAGTCTCTACATTGACTCTGTACCGGTACCCCCTGTATATAGTCTCTACATTGACTCTGTAGCGGTACCCCCTGTATATAGTCTCCACATTGACTCTGTGCCCGGTACCCCCTGTATATAGCCTCCACATTGACTCTGTGCGGTACCCCCTGTATATAGTCTCCACATTGACTCTGTGCGGTACCCCCTGTATATAGTCTCCACATTGACTCTGTACGGTACCCCCTGTATATAGTCTCTACATTGACTCTGTACGGTACCCCCTGTATATAGCCTCCACATTGACTCTGTACCCGGTACCCCCTGTATATAGTCTCCACATTGACTCTGTACCCGGTACCCCCTGTATATAGTCTCCACATTGACTCTGTACCGGTACCCCCTGTATATAGCCTCCACATTGACTCTGTACCGGTACCCCCTGTATATAGCCTCCACATTGACTCTGTACGGTACCCCCTGTATATAGTCTCCACATTGACTCTGTACCCGGTACCCCCTGTATATAGCCTCCACATTGACTCTGTGCTGGTACCCCCTGTATATAGCCTCCACATTGACTCTGTACCCCGGTACCCCCTGTATATAGCCTCCACATTGACTCTGTACTGGTACCCCCTGTATATAGCCTCCACATTGACTCTGTGCCGGTACCCCCTGTATATAGCCTCCACATTGACTCTGTACTGGTACCCCCTGTATATAGCCTCCACATTGACTCTGTACTGGTACCCCTGTATATAGCCTCCACATTGACTCTGTACCGGTACCCCCTGTATATAGCCTCTACATTGACTCTGTGCAGTACCCCTGTATATAGCCTCTACATTGACTCTGTGCGGTGCCCCCTGTATATAGCCTCCACATTGACTCTGTACTGGTACCCCCCTGTATATAGTCTCCACATTGACTCTGTACTGGTACCCCCTGTATATAGTCTCCACATTGACTCTGTACCGGTACCCCCTGTATATAGTCTCCACATTGACTCTGTGCCGGTACCCCCTGTATATAGTCTCACATTGACTCTGTACTGGTGCCCCCTGTATATAGTCTCCACATTGACTCTGTACCGGTACCCCCTGTATATAGTCTCCACATTGACTCTGTACTGGTACCCCCTGTATATAGCCTCCACATTGACTCTGTACTGGTACCCCCTGTATATAGTCTCCACATTGACTCTGTACGGTACCCCCCTGTATATAGTCTCCACATTGACTCTGTACCCGGTACCCCTGTATATAGCCTCCACATTGACTCTGTACTGGTACCCCCTGTATATAGCCTCCACATTAACTCTGTACTGGTACCCCCTGTATATAGTCTCCACATTGACTCTGTGCCGGTACCCCTGTATATAGCCTCCACATTGACTCTGTACCGGTACCCCCTGTATATAGCCTCCACATTGACTCTGTACCAGTACCCCTGTATATAGCCTCCACATTGACTCTGTGCCGGTACCCCCTGTATATAGCCTCCACATTGACTCTGTGCCGGTACCCCCTGTATATAGCCTCCACATTGACTCTGTGCCGGTACCCCCCTGTATATAGCCTCCACATTGACTCTGTGCCGGTACCCCCTGTATATAGCCTCCACATTGACTCTGTACCAGTACCCCCTGTATATAGTCTCCACATTGACTCTGTGCCGGTACCCCCTGTATATAGCCTCCACATTGACTCTGTACCGGTACCCCCTGTATATAGCCTCCACATTGACTCTGTACCAGTACCCCCTGTATATAGTCTCCACATTGACTCTGTGCAGGTACCCCCTGTATATAGCCTCCACATTGACTCTGTGCCGGTACCCCTCTATAGCCTCCACATTGACTCTATACCAGTACCCCCTGTATATAGCCTCCACATTGACTCTGTACCAGTACCCCCTGTATATAGCCTCCACATTGACTCTGTACCGGTACCCCCTGTATATAGCCTCCACATTGACTCTGTACCGGTACCCCCTGTATATAGCCTCCACATTGACTCTGTACCAGTACCCCCTGTATATAGTCTCCACATTGACTCTGTACCGGTACCCCCTGTATATAGCCTCCACATTGACTCTGTACTGGTACCCCCTGTATATAGCCTCCACATTGACTCTGTACTGGTACCCCCTGTATATAGCCTCCACAATGACTCTGTACCGGTACCCCCTGTATATAGTCTCCACATTGACTCTGTACTGGTACCCCCTGTATATAGCCTCCACAATGACTCTGTACCGGTACCCCCTGTATATAGTCTCCACATTGACTCTGTACCGGTACCCCCTGTATATAGCCTCCACATTGACTCTGTACTGGTACCCCCTGTATATAGCCTCCACATTGACTCTGTACTGGTACCCCCTGTATATAGCCTCCACATTGACTCTGTACTGGTACCCCCTGTATATAGCCTCCACATTGACTCTGTACTGGTACCCCCTGTATATAGTCTCCACATTGACTCTGTACCGGTACCCCCCTGTATATAGTCTCCACATTGACTCTGTGCACCGGTACCCCCTGTATATAGCCTCCACATTGACTCTGTACTGGTACCCCCTGTATATAGCCTCCACATTGACTCTGTACTGGTGCCCCCTGTATATAGCCTCCACATTGACTCTGTACCGGTACCCCCTGTATATAGCCTCCACATTGACTCTGTACTGGTGCCCCCTGTATATAGCCTCACATTGACTCTGTGCAGTACCCCCTGTATATAGCCTCCACATTAACTCTGTACTGGTACCCCCTGTATATAGCCTCCACATTGACTCTGTGCGGTACCCCCTGTATATAGCCTCCACATTAACTCTGTACTGGTACCCCCCTGTATATAGCCTCCACATTGACTCTGTGCCGGTACCCCTGTATATAGCCTCCACATTAACTCTGTACTGTTACCCCCTGTATATAGTCTCCACATTGACTCTGTACTGGTACCCCCTGTATATAGTCTCCACATTGACTCTGTACAGGTACCCCCTGTATATAGCCTCCACATTGACTCTGTACCGGTACCCCCTGTATATAGCCTCCACATTAACTCTGTACTGGTACCCCCTGTATATAGTCTCCACATTGACTCTGTACAGGTACCCCCTGTATATAGCCTCCACATTAACTCTGTACTGGTACCCCCTGTATATAGTCTCCACATTGACTCTGTGCGGTACCCCCTGTATATAGCCTCCACATTGACTCTGTGCGGTACCCCCTGTATATAGTCTCCACATTGACTCTGTACCGGTACCCCCCTGTATATAGCCTCCACATTAACTCTGTACCGGTACCCCCTGTATATAGCCTCCACATTGACTCTGTACCAGTACCCCCTGTATATAGCCTCCACATTGACTCTGTGCCGGTGCCCCCTGTATATAGTCTCCACATTGACTCTGTACCAGTACCCCCTGTATATAGCCTCCACATTGACTCTGTACCCGGTGCCCCCTGTATATAGCCTCCACATTAACTCTGTGCTGGTACCCCCTGTATATAGCCTCCACATTGACTCTGTGCCGGTACCCCCTGTATATAGCCTCCACATTAACTCTGTACCAGTACCCCCTGTATATAGCCTCCACATTAACTCTGTACTGGTACCCCCCTGTATATAAGCCTCCACATTGACTCTGTGCGGTACCCCCTGTATATAGCCTCCACATTAACTCTGTGCCAGTACCCCTGTATATAGCCTCCACATTGACTCTGTACTGGTGCCCCCTGTATATAGCCTCTACATTGACTCTGTACCAGTACCCCTGTATATAGCCTCCACATTGACTCTGTACTGGTACCCCCTGTATATAGCCTCTACATTGACTCTGTACCGGTACCCCCTGTATATAGCCTCCACATTGACTCTGTGCCGGTACCCCTGTATATAGCCTCCACATTAACTCTGTACCAGTACCCCTGTATATAGCCTCCACATTGACTCTGTACTGGTACCCCCTGTATATAGCCTCTACATTGACTCTGTACCCAGTACCCCTGTATATAGCCTCCACATTGACTCTGTGCGGTGCCCCCTGTATATAGCCTCCACATTGACTCTGTACCCGGTGCCCCCTGTATATAGTCTCCACATTGACTCTGTGCCGGTGCCCCCTGTATATAGTCTCCACATTGACTCTGTACCATTGCCCCCTGTATATAGCCTCCACATTGACTCTGTACTGGTACCCCCTGTATATAGCCTCACATTGACTCTGTGCTGGTACCCCCTGTATATAGCCTCCACATTGACTCTGTACCGGTACCCCCTGTATATAGTCTCCACATTGACTCTGTGCCGGTGCCCCCCTGTATATAGCCTCCACATTGACTCTGTACTGGTACCTCCTGTATATAGCCTCCACATTGACTCTGTACCGGTACCCCCTGTATATAGCCTCCACATTGACTCTGTACTGGTACCTCCTGTATATAGCCTCTACATTGACTCTGTACCGGTACCCCCTGTATATAGCCTCCACATTGACTCTGTACCCGGTACCCCCTGTATATAGCCTCCACATTGACTCTGTGCCCGGTACCCCCTGTATATAGCCTCCACATTAACTCTGTACCGGTACCCCCTGTATATAGCCTCCACATTGACTCTGTGCGGTACCCCCCTGTATATAGCCTCCACATTGACTCTGTACCGGTACCCCGGTATATAGCCTCCACATTAACTCTGTACCGGTACCTCCTGTATATAGCCTCCACATTGACTCTGTACAGGTACCCCCTGTATATAGCCTCCACATTGACTCTGTACCGGTACCCCCGGTATATAGCCTCCACATTAACTCTGTGCAGTACCCCCTGTATATAGTCTCCACATTAACTCTGTGCTGGTGCCCCTGTATATAGCCTCCACATTGACTCTGTACAGGTACCCCTGTATATAGCCTCCCATTGACTCTGTGCGGTACCCCGGTATATAGCCTCACATTGACTCTGTACCGGTACCCCCTGTATATAGCCTCCACATTGACTCTGTGCCGGTACCCCCTGTATATAGCCTCCACATTGACTCTGTACTGGTACCCCCTGTATATAGCCTCCACATTGACTCTGTACTGGTACCCCCTGTATATAGCCTCCACATTGACTCTGTGCGGTACCCCCTGTATATAGTCTCCACATTGACTCTGTGCCGGTACCCCCTGTATATAGCCTCCACATTGACTCTGTACTGGTACCCCCTGTATATAGCCTCCACATTGACTCTGTGCTGGTACCCCCTGTATATAGTCTCCACATTGACTCTGTGCCGGTGCCCCCCTGTATATAGTCTCCACATTGACTCTGTGCCGGTACCCCCTGTATATAGCCTCCACATTGACTCTGTACTGGTACCCCCTGTATATAGCCTCCACATTAACTCTGTACTGGTGCCCCCTGTATATAGTCTCCACATTGACTCTGTACCGGTACCCCCTGTATATAGCCTCCACATTGACTCTGTGCCAGTTACCCCTGTATATAGCCTCCACATTGACTCTGTACCAGTACCCCCTGTATATAGCCTCCACATTGACTCTGTGCCGGTACCCCCTGTATATAGCCTCCACATTGACTCTGTACCCGGTACCCCTGTATATAGCCTCCACATTGACTCTGTACCGGTACCCCCCTGTATATAGCCTCCACATTGACTCTGTACCGGTGCCCCCCTGTATATAGCCTCCACATTGACTCTGTACCAGTACCCCCTGTATATAGTCTCCACATTGACTCTGTACCCGGTACCCCCCTGTATATAGCCTCCACATTGACTCTGTACCGGTACCCCCCCTGTATATAGCCTCCACATTGACTCTGTACCAGTACCCCCTGTATATAGTCTCCACATTGACTCTGTGCCGGTACCCCCCTGTATATAGCCTCCACATTGACTCTGTGCAGGTACCCCCTCTATATAGCCTCCACATTGACTCTATACCAGTACCCCCTGTATATAGCCTCCACATTGACTCTGTACCAGTACCCCCTGTATATAGCCTCCACATTGACTCTGTGCCGGTGCCCCCTGTATATAGCCTCCACATTGACTCTGTACGGTACCCCCTGTATATAGCCTCCACATTGACTCTGTACCCAGTACCCCCTGTATATAGTCTCCACATTGACTCTGTACCGGTACCCCCTGTATATAGCCTCCACATTGACTCTGTACTGGTGCCCCCTGTATATAGCCTCCACATTGACTCTGTACTGGTACCCCCTGTATATAGCCTCCACAATGACTCTGTGCCGGTACCCCCTGTATATAGTCTCCACATTGACTCTGTACTGGTACCCCCTGTATATAGCCTCCACAATGACTCTGTGCCCGGTACCCCCTGTATATAGTCTCCACATTGACTCTGTGCGGTACCCCCTGTATATAGCCTCCACATTGACTCTGTACTGGTACCCCCTGTATATAGCCTCCACATTGACTCTGTACTGGTACCCCCTGTATATAGCCTCCACATTGACTCTGCTGGTACCCCCTGTATATAGCCTCCACATTGACTCTGTACTGGTACCCCCTGTATATAGTCTCCACATTGACTCTGTACGGTACCCCCTGTATATAGTCTCCACATTGACTCTGTACCCGGTACCCCCCTGTATATAGCCTCCACATTGACTCTGTACTGGTACCCCCTGTATATAAGCCTCCACATTGACTCTGTACTGGTACCCCCTGTATATAGCCTCCACATTGACTCTGTGCGGTACCCCTGTATATAGCCTCCACATTGACTCTGTACTGGTACCCCCTGTATATAGCCTCCACATTGAGGCTCTGTGCCCGGTGCCCCCTGTATATAGCCTCCACATTAACTCTGTACTGGTACCCCCTGTATATAGCCTCCACATTGACTCTGTACCGGTGCCCCTGTATATAGCCTCCACATTAACTCTGTACTGGTACCCCCCTGTATATAGCCTCCACATTGACTCTGTACCGGTACCCCCTGTATATAGCCTCCACATTAACTCTGTACTGGTACCCCCTGTATATAGTCTCACATTGACTCTGTACTGGTACCCCCTGTATATAGTCTCCACATTGACTCTGTACAGGTACCCCCTGTATATAGCCTCCACATTGACTCTGTACGGTACCCCCCTGTATATAGCCTCCACATTAACTCTGTACTGGTACCCCCTGTATATAGTCTCCACATTGACTCTGTACAGGTACCCCCTGTATATAGCCTCCACATTAACTCTGTACTGGTACCCCCCTGTATATAGTCTCCACATTGACTCTGTACCGGTACCCCCTGTATATAGCCTCCACATTGACTCTGTGCCGGTACCCCCTGTATATAGTCTCACATTGACTCTGTGCCGGTACCCCCTGTATATAGCCTCCACATTAACTCTGTGCCGGTGCCCCCTGTATATAGCCTCCACATTGACTCTGTACCAGTACCCCCTGTATATAGCCTCCACATTGACTCTGTGCCCGGTACCCCCTGTATATAGTCTCCACATTGACTCTGTACCAGTACCCCCTGTATATAGCCTCCACATTGACTCTGTGCGGTGCCCCCTGTATATAGCCTCCACATTAACTCTGTACTGGTACCCCCTGTATATAAGCCTCCACATTGACTCTGTGCCGGTACCCCCTGTATATAGCCTCCACATTAACTCTGTACCAGTACCCCCTGTATATAGCCTCCACATTAACTCTGTACTGGTACCCCCTGTATATAGCCTCCACATTGACTCTGTGCCGGTGCCCCCTGTATATAGCCTCCACATTAACTCTGTACCAGTACCCCCTGTATATAGCCTCCACATTGACTCTGTACTGGTACCCCCTGTATATAGCCTCTACATTGACTCTGTACCAGTACCCCCTGTATATAGCCTCCACATTGACTCTGTACTGGTACCCCCTGTATATAGCCTCTACATTGACTCTGTGCAGTGCCCCCTGTATATAGCCTCCACATTGACTCTGTACCGGTACCCCCTGTATATAGCCTCCACATTAACTCTGTACCAGTACCCCCTGTATATAGCCTCCACATTGACTCTGTACTGGTACCCCCTGTATATAGCCTCTACATTGACTCTGTACCAGTACCCCCTGTATATAGCCTCCACATTGACTCTGTGCGGTACCCCTGTATATAGCCTCCACATTGACTCTGTGCCGGTACCCCCTGTATATAGTCTCCACATTGACTCTGTGCAGTACCCCCTGTATATAGTCTCCACATTGACTCTGTACCAGTACCCCCTGTATATAGCCTCCACATTGACTCTGTACTGGTACCCCCTGTATATAGCCTCCACATTGACTCTGTACTGGTACCCCCTGTATATAGCCTCCACATTGACTCTGTACCGGTACCCCCTGTATATAGTCTCCACATTGACTCTGTGCCGGTACCCCCTGTATATAGCCTCCACATTGACTCTGTACTGGTACCTCCTGTATATAGCCTCCACATTGACTCTGTACCGGTACCCCCTGTATATAACCTCCACATTGACTCTGTACTGGTACCTCCTGTATATAGCCTCTACATTGACTCTGTACAGTGCCCCCTGTATATAGCCTCCACATTGACTCTGTGCCGGTACCCCTGTATATAGCCTCCACATTGACTCTGTACCGGTACCCCCTGTATATAGCCTCCACATTAACTCTGTGCGGTACCCCCTGTATATAGCCTCCACATTGACTCTGTGCGGTACCCCCTGTATATAGCCTCCACATTGACTCTGTGCCGGTACCCCGGTATATGGCCTCCACATTAACTCTGTGCCGGTGCCTCCTGTATATAGCCTCCACATTGACTCTGTACAGGTACCCCCTGTATATAGCCTCCACATTGACTCTGTACCGGTACCCCGGTATATAGCCTCCACATTAACTCTGTGCCCGGTACCCCCTGTATATAGTCTCCACATTAACTCTGTACTGGTACCCCCTGTATATAGCCTCCACATTGACTCTGTACAGGTACCCCCTGTATATAGCCTCCACATTGACTCTGTGCAGTGCCCCGGTATATAGCCTCCACATTGACTCTGTTCCCGGTACCCCCTGTATATAGCCTCCACATTGACTCTGTGCCGGTACCCCTGTATATAGCCTCCACATTGACTCTGTACTGGTACCCCCTGTATATAGCCTCCACATTGACTCTGTACTGGTACCCCCTGTATATAGCCTCCACATTGACTCTGTACCGGTACCCCCTGTATATAGTCTCCACATTGACTCTGTACCGGTACCCCCTGTATATAGCCTCCACATTGACTCTGTACTGGTACCTCCTGTATATAGCCTCCACATTGACTCTGTACCGGTACCCCCTGTATATAGCCTCCACATTGACTCTGTACTGGTACCTCCTGTATATAGCCTCTACATTGACTCTGTACCGGTACCCCCTGTATATAGCCTCCACATTGACTCTGTACCGGTACCCCCTGTATATAGCCTCCACATTGACTCTGTACCGGTACCCCCTGTATATAGCCTCCACATTAACTCTGTACCGGTACCCCCTGTATATAGCCTCCACATTGACTCTGTACCGGTACCCCCTGTATATAGCCTCCACATTGACTCTGTACCGGTACCCCCGGTATATAGCCTCCACATTAACTCTGTACCGGTACCTCCTGTATATAGCCTCCACATTGACTCTGTACAGGTACCCCCTGTATATAGCCTCCACATTGACTCTGTACCGGTACCCCCGGTATATAGCCTCCACATTAACTCTGTACCGGTACCCCCTGTATATAGTCTCCACATTAACTCTGTACTGGTACCCCCTGTATATAGCCTCCACATTGACTCTGTACAGGTACCCCCTGTATATAGCCTCCACATTGACTCTGTGCGGTGCCCCGGTATATAGCCTCCACATTGACTCTGTACCGGTTGCCCCCTGTATATAGCCTCCACATTGACTCTGTACCGGTACCCCCTGTATATAGCCTCCACATTAACTCTGTACGGTACCCCCTGTATATAGCCTCCACATTGACTCTGTACGGTACCCCCTGTATATAGCCTCCACATTGACTCTGTACCGGTACCCCCTGTATATAGCCTCCACATTGACTCTGTACCGGTACCCCCTGTATATAGTCTCCACATTGACTCTGTACAGGTACCCCCTGTATAAAGCCTCCACATTGACTCTGTACCGGTACCCCCTGTATATAGCCTCCACATTGACTCTGTACCGGTACCCCCTGTATATAGCCTCCACATTGACTCTGTACCGGTACCCCCTGTATATAGCCTCCACATTGACTCTGTACCGGTACCCCCTGTATATAGTCTCCACATTGACTCTGTACCGGTACCCCCTGTATATAGCCTCCACATTGACTCTGTGCCGGTACCCCCTGTATATAGCCTCCACATTGACTCTGTGCCAGTACCCCCTGTATATAGCCTCCACATTGACTCTGTACCGGTACCCCCTGTATATAGCCTCCACATTGACTCTGTACCAGTACCCCTGTATATAGCCTCCACATTGACTCTGTGCGGTACCCCCTGTATATAGTCTCCACATTGACTCTGTACCATTACTCCTGTATATAGCCTCCACATTGACTCTGTACTGGTACCCCCCTGTATATAGCCTCCACATTGACTCTGTACCAGTACCCCTGTATATAGCCTCCACATTGACTCTGTGCGGTACCCCCTGTATATAGCCTCCACATTGACTCTGTGCCGGTACCCCCTGTATATAGCCTCCACATTGACTCTGTACCGGTACCTCCTGTATATAGCCTCCACATTGACTCTGTACCGGTACCCCCCTGTATATAGTCTCATTGACTCTGTACTGGTACCCCCTGTATATAGTCTCCACATTGACTCTGTACCGGTGCCCCCTGTATATAGCCTCCACATTGACTCTGTACTGGTACCCCCTGTATATAGTCTCCACATTGACTCTGTACGGTACCCCCTGTATATAGCCTCCACATTGACTCTGTACCGGTACCCCCTGTATATAGCCTCACATTGACTCTGTGCCGGTGCCCCCTGTATACAGCCTCCACATTGACTCTGTACCAGGTACCCCCTGTATATAGCCTCCACATTGACTCTGCCCGGTACCCCCTGTATATAGCCTCCACATTGACTCTGTGCCGGTACCCCCTGTATATAGTCTCCACATTGACTCTGTGCCGGTACCCCCTGTATATAGCCTCCACATTGACTCTGTGCAGTACCCCCTGTATATAGCCTCCACATTGACTCTGTGCCGGTACCCCCTGTATATAGCCTCCACATTGACTCTGTACCAGTACCCCCTGTATATAGCCTCCACATTGACTCTGTGCGGTACCCCCTGTATATAGCCTCCACATTGACTCTGTACCAGTACCCCCTGTATATAGCCTCCACATTGACTCTGTGCCGGTACCCCCTGTATATAGTCTCCACATTGACTCTGTACCAGTACTCCTGTATATAGCCTCCACATTGACTCTGTACCGGTACCCCCTGTATAAAGCCTCCACATTGACTCTGTGCCCGGTACCCCCTGTATATAGCCTCCACATTGACTCTGTGCCGGTACCCCCTGTATATAGCCTCCACATTGACTCTGTACCCCCTGTATATAGCCTCCACATTGACTCTGTACTGGTACCCCTGTATATAGCCTCCACATTGACTCTGTGCCGGTACCCCCTGTATATAGCCTCCACATTGACTCTGTACCGGTACCCCCTGTATATAGCCTCCACATTGACTCTGTGCCGGTACCCCCTGTATATAGCCTCCACATTGACTCTGTACCCGGTACCCCTGTATATAGCCTCCACATTGACTCTGTGCGGTGCCCCCTGTATATAGCCTCCACATTGACTCTGTGCAGTGCCCCTGTATATAGCCTCCACATTGACTCTGTGCCGGTACCCCCTGTATATAGCCTCCACATTGACTCTGTGCAGTACCCCCTGTATATAGCCTCACATTGACTCTGTGCCGGTACCCCCTGTATATAGCCTCCACATTGACTCTGTACCAGTACCCCCTGTATATAGCCTCCACATTGACTCTGTGCAGTACCCCCTGTATATAGCCTCCACATTGACTCTGTACCGGTACCCCCCTGTATATAGCCTCCACATTGACTCTGTGCCGGTACCCCCTGTATATAGCCTCCACATTGACTCTGTGCCGGTACCCCTGTATATAGTCTCCACATTGACTCTGTACTGGTACCCCCTGTATATAGTCTCCACATTGACTCTGTGCCGGTACCCCCTGTATATAGCCTCCACATTGACTCTGTACTGGTACCCCCTGTATATAGTCTCCACATTGACTCTGTGCCGGTACCCCCTGTATATAGCCTCCACATTGACTCTGTGCGGTACCCCCTGTATATAGCCTCCACATTGACTCTGTACCGGTGCCCCCTGTATACAGCCTCCACATTGACTCTGTGCCAGGTACCCCCTGTATATAGCCTCCACATTGACTCTGTGCCGGTACCCCCTGTATATAGCCTCCACATTGACTCTGTAGTGCCCGGTACCCCCTGTATATAGTCTCCACATTGACTCTGTACCGGTACCCCTGTATATAGCCTCCACATTGACTCTGTACCGGTACCCCCTGTATATAGCCTCCACATTGACTCTGTGCCGGTACCCCCTGTATATAGTCTCCACATTGACTCTGTAACAGTACCCCCTGTATATAGCCTCCACATTGACTCTGTGCCGGTACCCCCTGTATATAGCCTCCACATGCCCCCTGACCTTCAATTGACTCTGTACCGGTACCCCTGTATAGCCTCCACATTGACTCTGTACCAGTGCCCCCTGTATATAGCCTCCACATTGACTCTGTGCAGTACCCCCTGTATATAGCCTCCACATTGACTCTGTACCCGGTACCCCCTGTATAGCCTCCCACATTGACTCTGTACAGTACCCCT